>NC_057806.1:185436824-185456644 GCF_018294505.1 Triticum aestivum
AGAGGGGAGAGGGTGGCTTGCCCCCCAAGCCAAGGGGGGCGCCCCCTCTAGGGTTCCCCCTCAACCCTAGGCGCATGGGCCCAAGGGAGGGGGGTGCGGCCAGCCCACCAGGGGCTGGCTCCCTGCCCCACGCAGCCCATGTGCCCCCCGGGAGGGGTGGCCCCTCCCGGTGGACCCCCGGAACCCTTCCGGTGGCCCCGGTACAATACCGGTATGACCCCGAAACTTCCCGGTGTCCGTTTGACAACTTCCCATATATAAATCTTTACCTCCGGACCATTCCGGATCTCCTCGTGACATCCAGGATCCCATCCGGGACTCCGAACAACATTTGGTAGTCACATACTAGTCTTCCTAATAACCCTAGCGTCACCGAACCTTAAGTGTGTAGACCCTACGGGTTCGGGAGACATGCAGACATGACCGAGACGCTCTCAGTCAATAACCAACAGCGGGATCTGGATACCCATGATGGCTCCCACATGCTCCTTGATGTTGTCATCGGATGAACCACTATGTCGAGGATTCGATCAAACCCTGTATGCAATTCCCTTTGTCAATCGGTACGTTACTTGCCCGAGACTCGATCGTCGGTATCCCAATACCTTGTTCAGTCTCGTTACCGGCAAGTCACTTTACTCGTACCGTAATGCATGATCCCGTGTCCAACACCTTGGTCACATTGAGCTCATTATGATGATGCATTACCGAGTGGGCCCAGAGATACCTCTCCGTCATACGGAGTGACAAATCCCAGTCTCGATCCGTGTCAACACAACAGCTACTTTCGGAGATACCTGTAATGCACCTTTATAGTCACCCAGTTACGTTGTGACGTTTGATACACCCAAGGCACTCTTACGGTATCCGGGAGTTACACGATCTCATGGTCGAAGGAAGAGATACTTGACACTGGCAAAGCTCTAGCAAAACGAACTACACGATCTTTTATGCTATGCTTAAGATTGGGTCTTGTCCATCACATCATTCTCCTAATGATGTGATCCCGTTATCAACGACATCCAATGTCCATAGTCAGGAAACAATGACTATCTGTTGATCACAACGAGCTGGTCAACTAGAGGCTCACCAGGGACATATTGTGGTCTAAGTATTCACACGTGTATTACGATTTCCGGATAATACAGTTATAGCATGAATAAAAGACATTTATCATGAACATTGAAATATAATAATACTTTTATTATTGCCTCTAGGGCATATTTCCAACATGATGCTC
Organism: Triticum aestivum; assembly: GCF_018294505.1. NCBI lineage: Eukaryota > Viridiplantae > Streptophyta > Magnoliopsida > Poales > Poaceae > Triticum > Triticum aestivum. The sequence goes on from NC_057806.1 coordinate 185,438,065, forward strand.
GCGGCGGGTATCGTTATTTCATGACCTTCACAGATGATTTAAGCAGATATCGGTATATCTACTTGATGAAACATAAGTCTGAAACATTTGAAAATTTCAAAGAATTTCAGAGTGAAGTGGAAAATCATCGTAACAAGAAAATTAAGTTTCTACGATCTGATCGTGGACGTGAATATTTGTGTTATGAGTTTGGTCTTCATTTGAAACAATGCAGAATATTTTCGCAACTCACGCCACCTGGAACACCACAGCGTAATGGTGTGCCCGAACATCGTAACCGCACTTTATTAGATATGGTGCGATCTATGATGTCTCTTACTGATTTACCGCTATCATTTTTGGGTTATGCTTTAGAGACGGTTGCATTCACGTTAAATAGGGCACCATAGAAATTCGTTGAGACGACACCATATGACATGTGGTTTGGCAAGAAACCCAAGTTGTCATTTCTTAAAGTTTGGGGTTGCGATGCTTATGTGAAAAAGCTTCAACCTGATAAGCTCGAACCCAAATTGGAGAAATGTGTCTTCATAGGATACCCAAAGGAGACTATTGGGTACACCTTCTATCACATATCCGAATGCAAGATATTTGTTGCTAAGAATGGATCCTTTCTAGAGAAGGAGTTTCTCTCGAAAGAAGTGAGTGGGAGGAAAGTAGAACTTGATGAGGTAACTGTACCTTCTCCCTTATTGGAAAGTAGTTCATCATAGAAATCAGTTCCAGTGATTCCTACACCAATTAGTGAGGAAGCTAATGATGGTGATCATGAAACTTCTGATCAAGTTACTACCGAACCTCGTAGGTCAACCAGAGTAAGATCCGCACCAGAGTGGTACGGTAATCCTATTCTGGAAGTCATGTTACTTGACCATGATGAACCTACAAACTATGAGGAAGCGATGATAAGCCCAGATTCCACGAAATGGCTTGAGGCCATGAAATTTGAGATGGGATCCATGTATGAGAACAAAGTGTGGATTTTGGTTGACTTGCCCGATGATCGGCAAGCCATAGAGAATAAATGGATCTTCAAGAAGAAGACTGACGCTGACGGTAATGTTACTGTCTACAAAGCTCGACTTGTTGCGAAAGGTTTCCGACAAGTTTGAGGAGTTGACTACGACGAGACCTTCTCACCCGTAGCGATGCTTAAGTCCGTCTGAATCATGTTAGCAATTGCCGCATTTTATGATTATGAAATTTGGCAAATGGATGTCAAAACTGCATTCCTTAATGGATATCTTAAATAAGAGTTGTATATGATGCAACCAGAAGGTTTTGTCGATCCAAAAGGTGCTAACAAAGTGTGCAAGCTCCAGCGATCCATTTATGGACTGGTGCAAGCATCTCAGAGTTGGAATATACACTTTGATAGTGTGATCAAAGCATATGGTTTTATATAGACTTTTGGAGAAGCATGTATTTACAAGAAAGTGAGTGGGAACTCTGTAGCATTTCTGATATTATATGTGGATGACATATTGTTGATCGGAAATGATACCGAATTTCTGAATAGCATAAAAAGGATACTTGAATAAGAATTTTTCAATGAAAGGCCTCGGTGAAGCTGCTTATATATTGGGCATCAAGATTGATGTCTACTACACAACCTTCTTCTTGTAGACATTGCTGGGCCTCCAAGTGCGGAGGTTTGTAGGACAGTAGCAAATTTCCCTCAAGTGGATGACCTAAGGTTTATCAATCCGTGGGAGGTGTAGGATGAAGATGGTCTCTCTCAAGCAACCCTGCAACCAAATAACAAAGAGTCTCTTGTGTCCCCAACACACCCAATACAATGGTAAATTGTATAGGTGCACTAGTTCGGCGAAGAGATGGTGACACAAGTGCAATATGGATAGTAGATAATGGTTTTTGTAATCTGAAAATATAAAAAAGCAAGGTAACTAATGATAAAAATGAGCACAAACGGTATTGCAATGCTAGGAAACAAGGCCTAGGGTTCATACTTTCACTAGTGCAAGTCCTCTCAACAATAATAACATAATTGGATCACATAACTATCCCTCAACATGCAATAAAGAGTCACTCCAAAGCCACTAATAGCGGAGAACAAACTAAGAGATTATGGTAGGGTACGAAACCACCTCAAAGTTATTCTTTCCAATCAATCCATTGGGCTATTCCTATAAGTGTCACAAACAGCCCTAAAGTTTGTACTAGAATAACACCTTAAGACACAAATCAACCAAAACCCTAATGTCACCTAGATACTCCAATGTCACCTCAAGTATCCGTGGGTATGATTATACGATATGCATCACACAATATCATATTCATCTATTCAAACCAACACAAAGTACTTCAAAGAGTGCCCCAAAGTTTCTACCGGAGAGTCAGGACGAAAACGTGTGCCAACCCCTATGCATAGGTTCATGGGTGGAACCCGCAAGTTGATCACAAAAACATACATCAAGTGAATCAATAGAATAACCCATTGTCACCACGGTTATCCCACGCAAGACATACATCAAGTGTTCTAAAATCCTTAAAGACTCAATCCGATAAGATAACTTCAAAGGGAAAACTCAATCCATTACAAGAGAGTAGAGGGGGAGAAACATCATAAGATCCAACTATAATATCAAAGCTCGTGATACATCAAGATCGTACCACCTCAAGAACATGAGAGAGAGAGATCAAACACATAGCTACTAGTACATACCCTCAGCCCCGAGGGAGAACTACTCCCTCCTCGTCATGGAGAGCACCGGGATGATGAAGATGGCCACCGGAGAGGGATTCCCCCTCCGGCAGGGTGCCGAAACGGGTCTAGATTGGTTTTCAGTGGCTACAGAGGCTTCTGGCAGCAGAACTCCTGATCTATTCTCGTCCTTGATAGTTTTAGGGTATATGGATATATATAGGCGGAAGAAATACATCAGGGGAGCCACGAGGGACCCACGAGGGTGGAGCGCGCGCCCAGGGGGGTGGGAGCGCCCCCTGCCTCGTGCTCTCCTCGTTGATCCCCTGACGTGCACCCCAAGTCTCCCGTATTGCTTTCTTTCCAAAAATAACTTTTCTGAAGGTTTCATTCCGTTTGGACTCCGTTTGATATTCCTTTTCTGCGAAACACTGAAACAAGGGAAAAACAGAAACTGGCATTGAGCTCTGGGTTAATAGGTTAGTCCAAAAAATCATATAAAATAGCATATAAATGCATATAAAACATCCAAGGTTGATAATATAATAGCATGGAACAATCAAAAATTATAGATACGTTGGAGACGTATCAGCATCCCCAAGCTTAATTCCTGCTCGTCCTCGAGTAGGTAAATGATAAAAACAAAAATTTTGATGTGGAGTGCTACCTAACATATTTATCCATGTAATTCTCTTTATTGTGGCAAGAATATTCACATCCATAAGATTCAAGACAAAAGTTTAATGTTGACATAAAAATAATAATACTTCAAGCATACTAACTAAGCAATTATGTCTTCTCAAAATAACATGGCCAAAGAAAGCTATCCCTACAAAATCATATAGTCTGGCTATGCTCCATCTTCACCACACAACGTATTTAAATTATGCACAACCCCGATGACAAGCTAAGCAATTGTTTCATACTTTTGATGTTCTCAAACTTTTTCAATCTTCACGCAATACATGAGCGTGAGCCATGGACATAGCACTATAGGTGGAATAGAATGGTGGTTGTGGAGAAGACAAAAAGGAGAAGATAGTCTCACATCAACTAGGCGTATCAACGGGCTATGGAGATGCCAATCAATAGATATCAATGTGAGTGAGTAGGGATTGCCATGCAACGGATGCACTAGAGCTATAAATGTATGAAAGCTCAACAAAAGAAACTAGTGGGTGTGCATCCAACTCGCTTGCTCACGAAGACCTAGGGCATTTTGAGGAAGCCCATCATTGGAATATACAAGCCAAGTTCTATAATGAAAGATTCACACTAGTAGATGAAAGTGACAACATAGGAGACTCTCTATGAAGATCATGGTGCTACTTTGAAGCACAAGTGTGGTAAAAGGATAGTAGCATTGCCCCTTCTCTCTTTTTTCTCATTTTTTTATTTTTATTTTTTTATTTGGGCCTTTTCTCTTTTTTATGGCCTCTTTTTTTCTTTTTTTTTCTTTTTCATCCGGAGTCTCATCCCGACTTATGGGGGAATCATAGTCTCCATCATCCTTTCCTCACTGGGACAATGCTCTAATAATGATGACCATCACACTTTTATTTACTTACAACTCGATACTTAGAACAAAATATGACTCTATATGAATGCCTCCGGTGGTGTACCGGGATGTGCAATGAATCAAGAGTGACATGTATGGAAGAATTATGAATGGTGGCTTTGCCACAAATACGATGTCAACTACATGATCATGCAAAGCAATATGACAATGATGGTGCGTGTCATAGTAAATGGAACGATGGAAAGTTGCATGGCAATATATCTCGGAATGGCTATGGAAATGCCATAATAGGTAGGTATGGTGGCTGTTTTGAGGAAGGTATATGGTGGGTTTATGGTACCGAAGAAAGTTGCGCGGTACTAAAGAGGCTAGCAATGGTGGAATGGTGAGAGTGCGTATAATCCATGGACTCAACATTTTTCATAAAGAACACACATACTTATTGCAAAAATCTACAGGTTATCGAAGCAAACTATTACGCGCATGCTCCTAGGGGGATAGATTGGTAGGAAAAGACCATCGCTCGTCACCGACCGCCACTCATAAGGAAGGCAATCAATAAATAAATCATGCTCCGACTTCATCACATAATGGTTCACCATACGTGCATGCTACGGGAATCACAAACTTCAACACAAGTATTTCTCAAATTCACAACTACTCAACTAGTATGACTCTAATATTACCATCCTCATATCTCAAAACAATCATCAAGTATCAAACTTCTCATAGTATTCAATGCACTTTATATGAAAGTTTTTATTATATCCCACTTGGATGCCTATCATATTAGGACTAAATTCATAACCAAAGCAAATTACCATGTTGTTTAGGACTCTCAAAATAATATAAGTGACGCATGAGAGTTCATCTATTTCTATAAAATAAAACCACCACCGTGCTCTAAAAAGATATAAGTGAAGCACTAGAGCAAATGACAAACTACTCCGAAAGATATAAGTGAAGATCAATGAGTAGTCGAATAATTATGCAACTACGTGAAGACTCTCTAACATTTAAGAATTTCAGATCTTGGTATTTTATTCAAACAGCAAGCAAAACTAAATAAAATAAAATGACGCTCCAAGCAAAACACATAACATGTGGTAAATAAAAATATAGCTCCAAGTAAAGTTACCGATGAACGAAGACGAAAGAGGGGATGCCTTTCGGGGCATCCCCAAGCATAGGCTTTTGGTTGTCCTTGAATATTACCTTGGGGTGCCTTGGGAATCCCCAAGCTTAGGCTCTTGCCACTCCTTATTCCATAGTCCATCGAATCTTCACCCAAAACTTGAAAACTTCACAACACAAAACTTAACAGAAAACTGGTAAGCTCTGTTAGTATAAGAAAATAAATCACAACTTAGGTACTGTTGTGAACTCATTATAAATTCATATTTCTGTAATATCTACTATATTCCAACTTCTCTATGGTTCATACCCTCCGATATTACTCATAGATTCATCAAAATAAGCAAACAACACATAGAAAACAGAATCTGTCAAAAACAGAACAGTCTGTAGTAATCTGTATCAAACGTATACTTCTGGAACTCATAAAATTCTCAAATAAATTTGTGGACCTGAGTAATTTGTCTATTAATCATCTGAAAAAATAATTAACTCAATATCACTCTCCAATAAAAACTGGCAGCAATTCTCGTGAGCACTAAAGTTTCTGTTTTTTACAGCATGATCGCAAAGACTTTCCCCAAGTCTTCCCAAAGGTTCTACTTGGCAAAAACACTAATTAAACACAAAAAACACAACCATAACAGAGTCTAGATAAATTATTTATTACTAAACAGGAACAAAAAGCAAGGAACAAAAATAAAATTGGGTTTCCTCCCAACAAGCGCTATCGTTTAACGCCCCTAGCTAGGCATGATGATTTCAACGATGCTCACATAAAAGATAAGAATTGTAACATAAAGAGAGCATCATGAAGAATATGACTAGCACATTTAAGTCTAACCCACTTCCTATGCATAGGGATTTTGTGAGCAAACAACTTATGGGAACAATAATCAACTATCATAGGAAGGCAAAACAAGCATAGCTTCAAAACTTTAAGCACATAGAGAGGAAACTTGATATTATTGCAATTCCTACAAGCATATATTCCTCCATCGTAATAATTTTCAGTAGCATCATAAATGAATTCATCAATATAACCAGCACCTAAAGCATTCTTTTCATGATCTACAAGCATAGAAATTTTATTACTCTCCACACAAGCAAAATTCTTCTCAATCGGAATAGTGGGAGTATCATAAGAGACTCAAATACTATAAATAGTTTCCACATTAAAAGAGTAATGTTCAGAAAAAGGGTAATCATAATAATGACAAGTTTTATAAATATAATCATCACTACTTTTTATAGCATATGTATCATCACAATAATTATCATAAGTAGCAACTTTGTTCTCATCATAATCGATTGAAACCTCTTCCAAGATAGTGGAGTCATTACTAAATAAAGTCATGACCTCTCCAAATCCACTTTAATAATTATAATCATCATAAGTATGATGCATGCTATCATCATTATAAATTTTCATATCAAGACTTGGGAGACTAAAAATATCATCTTCATTAAATGTAGCATCCCCAAGCTTGGGACAAACATTAATTGCAGCAAATATATTCTCAAAAACATCATCTTCTTCAAACATAGCATCCCCAAGCTTGGGCCTTTTCATATCATAAGCATAATCACTCTCATCATCAATAGTATGGATAGCACCAATAGTATAGCAATTATCATGTTCTTCCAAGCAAGTGCCAAAAAGATTCTCAAGGTCATAAGAAGTATCATTATCTTCCCAATCATAATCATCACAACAAGCAATAGGCATAACGAGATCATCACCAAGTGCATCATCTTCCACAATTATATTTTCATGAGGCACAATAGTAATAGGAGCAGCATTATTTGGGAGAGATATCTTTTTACCTCTCTTCCTTTTTCTTTTCTTCTTTTTCACCACATCATGTGTGGGTTCAATCCTCCTTTTGGAGCTCCTTATTAATGAGATTGGTTGAGTAGAAGGCTCCTCCTCGTTACCTGATTCATCATAAGAAATAATAGGAGGATATTGGGAAGTTTCTTCCCTTTCATTAGTATTCTCTTCATCCTCTATTTGTTTTATTTTCTTTATGTAATTGGCAATATAAGGATTTTCAATACAATTCACCACACAATACATATAAATTTCCTCTAGATTAAAGCCAAGAAGTTCATCACGGGCAAATACTGGAAGATAGTTAGTTATGTGCTTCATTTCTTCGTAACCCATAAGCAAACTAAGTTCAATATGATGTGCAAGAGAAATCAAGTCATCAGAATTTTTTGAAACGATTAGATCATCAAACAATTTGCATCGGATGGTTAAATGACCACGTTCATTGCAAAGCTCACAAGTATGGCCAAGAAAATTTAAATTTTCAGCACAAACATCTAGCCTTTCTTGCAACAATTTAGTTTCTAAGTACTTATGCCTCTTGCAAAATCTATCTACCCTAATTGGTGTGTACTTGCAAACCAAATGCACTCCGCAAAAATTGACATGTTTATAGGAGACATTTTCATCATAACTAGTGCAATCATCATTAGTACTATGGATATTCAAGGAGTTCATACTAAGGGTTTATTGCAATCATGCTCATCATTCAAAGATTTAGTGCCAAACTTTTAATGCATTCTTCTTCTAACACTTTGGCACAATTTTCCTTCCCATCATACTCACGAAAGATATTAAAAAGATGAAGCGTATGAGGTAAACTCAATTCAATTTTTTTATAGTTTTCTTTTATAAACTAAACTAGTGATAAAACAAGAAACTAAAAGACTCGATTGCAAGATATAAAGATATACCTTCAAGCGCTAACCTCCCTGGCAGCGGCGCCAGAAAAGAGCTTGATGTCTACTACACAACCTTCTTCTTGTAGACGTTGTTGGGCCTCCAAGTGCAGAGATTTGTAGGACAGTAGCAAATTTCCCTCAAGTGGATGACCTGCGGTTTATCAATCCGTGGGAGGCATAGGATGAAGATGGTCTCTCTCAAGCAACCCTGCAACCAAATAATAAAGAGTCTCTTGTGTCCCCAACACACCCAATACAATGGTAAATTGTATATGTGCACTAGTTCGGCGAAGAGATGGTGATACAAGTGCAATATGGATAGTAGATAATGGTTTTTGTAATCTGAAAAAATAAAAACAGCAAGGTAACTAATGATAAAAATGAGCACAAACGGTATTGCAATGCTAGGAAACAAGGCCTATGGTTCATACTTTCACTAGTGCAAGTCCTCTCAACAATAATAACATAATTGGATCACATAACTATCCCTCAACATGCAACAAAGAGTCACTCCAAATCCACTAATAGCGGAGAACAAAGAAGAGATTATGGTAGGGTACGAAACCACCTCAAAGTTATTCTTTCCAATCAATCCGTTGGGCTATTCCTATAAGTGTCACAAATAGCACTAGAGTTCGTACTAGAATAACACCTTAAGACACAAATCAACCAAAACCCTAATGTCACCTAGATACTCCAATGTCACCTCAAGTATCCGTGGGTATGATTATATGATATGCATCACACAATCTTAGATTCATCTATTCAAACCAACACAAAGTACTTCAAAGAGTGCCCCAAAGTTTCTACCGGAGAGTCAAGACGAAAACGTGTGCCAACCCCTATGCATAGGTTCATGGGCGGAACCCACAAGTTGATCACCAAAACATACATCAAGTGAATCAATAGAATAACCCATTGTCACCACGGTTATCCCATGCAAGACATACATCAAGTGTTCTCAAATCCTTAAAGACTCAATCCGATAAGATAACTTCAAAGGGAAAACTCAATCCATTACAAGATAGTAGAGGGGGAGAAACATCATAAGATCCAACTATAATAGCAAAGCTCGCAATACACCAAGATCGTACCACCTCAAGAACACGAGAGAGAGAGAGAGAGAGATCAAACACATAGCTACTGGTACATACTCTTAGCCCCGAGGGAGAACTACTCCCTCCTCATCGTGGAGAGCACCGGGATGATGAAGATGGCCATCGGAGAGGGCTTCCCCCTCCGGCAGGGTGCCAGAACGGGTCTAGATTGGTTTTCGGTGGCTACGGAGGCTTCTGGCGGCGGAACTCCTGATCTATTCTTGTCCTCGATAGTTTTAGGGTATATGGATATATATATATAGGCAGAAGAAATACATCAGGGGAGCTACGAGGGGCCCATGAGGGTGGAGGGCACGCCCAGGGGGTGGGCGTGCCCCCCTGCCTCGTGCTCTCTTTGTTGATCCCCTGACATGCACTCCAAGTCTCCCGTATTGCTTTATTTCCAAAAATAACTTTTCCGAAGGTTTCATCCCGTTTGATATTCCTTTTCTGCGAAACACTGAAACAAGGGGAAAACAGAAACTGGCACTAAAATTAAGGAGTCTGGATGAAGGAGTTCATATCCGATCTAGGTGTAATGCCTAGTGCATCGGGTCCAATGAAAATATTTTGTGACAATGCTGGTGCAATTGCCTTGGCAAAGGAATCCAGATTTCACAAGAGAACCAAGCACATCAAGAGATGCTTTAATTCCATCCGCGGTCAAGTCAAGGAGGGAGACATAGAGATTTGCAAGATACATACGGATCTGAATGTTGCAGACCCGTTGACTAAACCTCTCTCACGAGCAAAACATGATCAACACCAAGACTCCATGGGTGTTAGAATCATTACTACATAATCTAGATTATTGACTCTAGTGCAAGTGGGAGACTAAAGGAAATATGCCCTAGAGGCAATAATAAAGTTGTTATTTATATTTCCTTATATCATGATAAATGTTTATTATTCATGCTAGAATTGTACTAACTGGAAACTTAGTACATGTGTGAATACATAGACAAACAGAGTGTTCCTAGTATGCCTCTACTTGACTAGCTCGTTAATCAAAGATGGTTAAGTTTCCTAGCCATGGACATGTGTTGTCATTTGATGAACGGGGTCACATCATTAGAGAATGATGTGATGGACAAGACCCATCTGTTAGCTTAGCACTATGATCATTTAGTTTATTGCTATTGTTTTCTTCATGACTTATACATGTTCTTGTGACTATGAGATTATGCAACTCCCGAATACCGGAGGAACACTTTGTGTGCTATCAAACGTCACAACGTAACTGGGTGATTATAAAGATGCTCTATAAGTGTCTCCAATGGTGTTTGTTGAGTTGGCATAGATCGAGATTAAGATTTGTCACTCCGTGTATCGGAGAGGTATCTCTGGGCCCTCTCGGTAATGCACATCACTATGAGCCTTGCAGGCAATGTGACAAATGAGTTAGTCACGGGATGATGCATTACGGAACGAGTAAAGAGACTTGTCGGTGATGATATTGAACTAGGTGTGATGATACCAACGATCAAATCTCGGGCAAGTAACATACTGATGACAAAGGGAACAACATATGTTGTTATGCGGTTTGACCGATAAAGATCTTCGTAGAATATCTAGGAACCAATATGAGCATCCATGTTCCGCTATTGGTTATTGACCGGAGATGTGTCTCGGTCATGTCTACATAGTTCTCGAACCCGTAGGGTCCGCACGCTTAACGTTCGATGACGATATGTATTATGAGTTATGTGATTTGATGTACCGAAGGTTGTTCGGAGTCCCGGATGAGATCACAGACATGACGAGGAGTCTCGAAATGGTCGAGACATAAAGATTGATATATTGGAAGGTTATATTCGAACACCAGAATGGTTCCGAAGTGTACCAGGTATTTTCTGGAGTACCGGGAGGTTACCGGAACCCCCCGGGGGATTAATGGGCCACAATGGGACTTAGTGGAGAAGAGAGAGGGCCGTCCAGAGGTGGCGACCCCCCCTTTGCCCAGTCCGAATTGGACAAGGGGAAGGGGCGCCCCCCTCCCCTCCTTCCTTCTCTTTTCTCCTCTTTCCCTTCTTCTCCTTCTTGGACTAGGAAAGGGGGAAACCTACTCCTACTAGGAGTAGGATTCCTCCCCCCTTGGCGCGCCCCTTATGGCCAGCCGGCCTCCTCCTCCCCTCCTTTATAAATGGGGGAGGGGGCACCCCATAGACACACAAGTTGATCTTTAGCCATGCGCGGTGCCCCCCCTCCATAGTTTTCCACCTCGGTCATATTGTCGTAGTGCTTAGGCGAAGCCCTGTGTCGGTAACTTCATCATCACCGTCAACACGCCATCGTGCTGACGGAACTCACCCTCGGCCTCAGATGGATCAAGAGTACAAGGGGCATCACTGAGCTGAACGTGTGCAGATTGCGGAGGTGTCGTGCGTTCGGTACTTGATCGGTTGGATCGCGAAGACGTTCGACTACATCAACTGCGTTACTTAAAGCTTCCGCTTTCGGTCTACGAGGGTACGTAGACACACTCTCCCATCTCGTTGCTATGCATCTCCTAGTTAGATCTTGAGTGATCGTAGGATTTTTTTTGAAATATTGCATTCCCCAACATGAATACATAGACAAAACTGTGTCCCTAGTGAGCCTCTACTTGACTAGCTCGTTGATCAAAGATGGTTGAGGTTTCCTAACCATAGACATGAGTTGTCATTTGGTAAGAGGATCACATCATTCTCCTAATGATGTGATGGACAAGACCCATCCGTTAGCCAAGCAATATGATCGTTCAGTTTTATTGTTGTTGCTTTCTTCATGTCAAATACATATTCCTTCGACTATGAGATTATGCAACTCCCGGATACCGAAGTAATGCCTTGTGTGCTATCAAACATCACAATGTAACTGGGTGATTATAAAGATGCTCTACATGTATCTTTGAAGGTGTTTGTTGAGTTGGCATAGATCGAGATTAGGATTTGTCACTGCGAGTATTGGAGAGGTATCTCTGGGCCCTCTCGGTAATACACATCATAAGCTTGCAAGCAAATGACTAAGGAGTTAGTCCCGAGGTGATGTATTACGAAACGAGTAAAGAGATTTGCCGATAACGAGATTGAACTAGGTATGAAGATACCGACGATCGAATCTCGGGCAAGTTACATACCGATGGACAAAGGGAATTACATATGTTGTCCTAACGGTTTGACCGATAAAGATCTTCGTAGAATATGTAGGAACCAATATGGGCATCTATGTTCTGCTATTGGTTATTGACTAGAGAGGTGTCTCGGTCATGTCTACATAGTTCTCGAACCCATAGGGTCTGCGCGCTTAACGCTCGATGATGATATAGTATTATGTGAGTTATGTGATTTGGTGAACGAATGTTGTTCGGAGTCCCAGATGAGATCACAGACATGACGAGGAGTCTCAAAATGGTCGAGAGGTAAATATTGATATATAGGACGATGATATTCGGACACCGGAAGTGTTTCGGAGAAAACCGGATTGTCATCGGAGTACCGGAGGGGGTACCGGTCACCCTCGGGAGTATATTGGGCCTATTGGGCCACAAGAGGGGAGCACACCAGCCCACAAAGGGCTGGCGTGCCCCCCATGACAGTCGGCCAAGTGGGGAAGGAAAGGGGGAGGATTCGGCCTCCCATTCCTTCTCTCTTCCCCCCTTTCCTTTCTTGTCCGGCAATTAAGGAAAGGGGGCGCCACTTGGGGAGGATCCCAAGTAGGATTCGGCCTACTTGGGGCGCCCTCCTGGCTACTCCCTCCCCCCTCCCACCTATATATATGTGGGGGCGCCCTAGCACACGCCAGACAATAGTTTTACCGTGTACGACGCCCCCCCCCATCGTTTACACCCACTGTCATATCTTCATAGTGCTTAGGCGAAGCCCTGCGAAATTCACTTCACCATCACCGTCACCATGTCGTCGTGCTGACGGAACTCATCTGCTACCTCGACAACTTGCTGGATCAAGAAAGCAAGGGACGTCACCGAGCTCAACGTGTGCAGAACGCGGAGGTGTCGTGCGTTCGGTACTTGAATTGTTGACGTGAGAAGAAGTTCGACTACATCAGCCGCGTTGTGAAATGCTTCCGCTTACGGTTTATTAGGGTACGTAGACACACTCTCCCCCTCGTTGCTATGAATCTCCATGGATAGATCATTGCGTGTGCGTAGAATTTTTTTTGTTTTCCATGCAACGATTCCCAACACTTTTGAGCCTTACCTATACTTAAGTTGTAGAGTTATGTTGTGATGCCATGTTGTATATCACATACTTGCATGTTATGCGTACGTGTAATATGTATTGCTATGTGTGGGGTTCGACACCTAGGTGTGTGCCTTTGGTAGCCCTTCTTACAGGAAAATGCCTCTTGTTGCTTCCACTGAGCCTTGGTAGTTCGCTACTACTCCGGAAGACATTGATTGACTGACATGTATCCTTCTTTGCTCTTGTGTCTGTCCCTACGGGAAAATGTCACGTGTTGTTCCTTTAAGCCCTTGTAGCATGCTACGACCTGGGTTCATACGTTGATGACCGACATGTGCATTGTTAGGTTACCTATGTCTGTCCCTGTATGACTGTGCCACCTTGGTCTATAACTAGTCACGTTGAGTCGGGTTCTCTGTCATATGAATGCTAGTGACACAATCATATACGTGAGCCAAAAGACGCAAACGGTCCCGACCAAGATAAGGCTGCAGCCGTGGGGATACCATGCGTGAGGTCGCAAAGTGATATGATGTGTTACCTGCTAAGATATGTGTGGCTTAGGATTGGGGTCTTGATAGATCATGTTGTGCATGATCCACGTTGCCCATGGTACCTTGTGGGCAATCAGCCAAACACCTTGTAGGCATTGAAGCTTACAGGTATGGTGGAGTAGTAGCCAGAGAAGGGAATCATCCTCTCCTTGTGCCGGCAACATGCCTGTCTAAGTCCACATCACCGACGGTGACCGTGGAGGCGAGGGAGGTACTGGTGGCGGTAAAGGACTATGCCGGCTCATGCTTCGACGACAGCAAGGCGGTGGGCCTCCATGGATGCGGAGTGGCGGTGGGGAAGTGAGAGGGCGGCCTGAGTGGTGTCCAAGCTGCCGAAACTGGGTAGCGACGGCGAGGGCGGCGAGACCGGGGAGTCAAGAGTGGAGAGCAAAAAATGGCCGATGTGCCGCCGATGGGTTGGCCAGGGGAGGACAAGGGAGGCAGCGAACCCTATTTAGCACCTTATGTGTCGGTTAAAGGCATTTTTGCCAACCGACGCACACCCCCTGTCCGAGCTAGGCCGACCCATTTACCTTTTTTCGTTTAAAAACCAAAAAATGTGCATGCGTCAGGTTTGCACTCATGATCTCTACGTCCAGAGAGAAGTCGCAAGACTTGTGCGTAGAAACTTCTTCTTCTGTATTTATTCTTTTCCCAGTTCGCGAAAGCCCCCGGTTTAGGGAAGCTTCTAGAACCTTCTAGCCTTGTTTTTATTTTCATTGTGGTTTTTTCTTCGATAGGTTTTTGTTTGGTTTTTTCTTTCTTTCTTTTATTTAATATTTATTCCTTTTTATTTTCTTTATTTTTATTTTTCCTTTTTTAAAATGCACTAACTTTCTCAAATTCGATGAACTTTTTTTTCCAAATCGGTGATTTCTTTTCAAAATCAATAAAACTTTCAAATTCAATGAGAATTTTCCAAATTTGATGTTTTTTCAAAATCAATGACTTCTTCCAAATTTGTTGAACTTTTTTTTAAATCGATGAACTTTTGAAATTCAATGAACTTTTTTCAATTTTTCAGAGTTTTTCAGATTTGATGAACTTTTTTTCAAATTCGATGATTTTTCTCAATTTTTGTAAAGTTTTTCAAAATTGATGAACTTTTTAAAATCCTTGATTTTTTTTCTCAAATTCATGAACTTTTTTTAGGTTTGTGAACTTTATGTTAATCCATGAAGATTTTTGAATTCACAAACTTTTCGATTTTTTGCAAATATATTTTTGTTTCTTTTTCAAACGTCAATGATTGACCTGTCAATTGGTCAACCGCGATTAGTCCATTGCGATCGAGCGACCCAGCGGAAACCAATGAAAACTAGTGCGGTGCGATCAAGCAATCTTCTACATGGGCCAACCCACAATCGTGCGCGTGTGAACGCCAGTATCGACAACCAGCGTCTAGAGTGTCGATTAGGAGCTCAACCCTTAAGGGGATTTTCGTAAAGGCTACAGTCGCCATCGTCGCAAGAGAATTTTTGATCCCCTTGTCTTTGGCTGCCATCTTGGTGCTGAGAGGTGGGAGGACCTCGCGTCTTTAAGAGTTCTATATTATTCATCATCATCTAGTGATCATCGTATTCTTATTCTTTTGGCGGTGTCATGAGTTTAAAGAGTTTTCTGTTCACGCAATTACGATTATTTGGATCTGGTGAGTTTATGATAGTGTGTCGAACTCTTTTAGTTGATTTGTTTCTTTGTGAAATTGAAATATTTCATCGACATTCTGATGAAGATATTGTGGTCCGACATCATGCACTTATAGAGGATTATTTCCGGCCCAAGTACATTCATTGATCAAGACTTTTCATCTATCTTTTTATGTGAGGGACTCAAGACGTTTTCAAAATCATTATTGATAATGTTCACGCGGATGAAATAGTGACAATATCGTTGCTCCACTCTAATTGCAGTCTATTTACCGAAGTCTTTGGAGTATTTCTTTTAGAAGAGATCGATACAATGAAGAAGTTGTTTTCAAGAGATTACATTACAATAATTATTGGGTCCTAATAATGCCCACATATGTGGACGTTAAGGGGTCTCGCCACACGTTTTGTGTGGTATCTAAGAGAACCAGTTTACATGTCTACATGTGCGCAAAACAAGTAATGCCCACACGCTCGGTCTTTTGCCTCGTGGTCCCTCCCATACGCCTACTTGTGGGCAAAATAGATAACGCCCACACGCCCGTACCTCACAGTCCCACAGGCCACGGGTGACAGTCACCACGCATTCACGCAGTTACCATGGTCTGGACCCTCTTTCATGTTCGTTTAACTGCACTTGTCATGTTGCTGAACTACAGTTGTCATGTGTGACAAATACAGTTGCCATGGTTGCTCAACTGTAGTTGCCATCTCAGGTCAAGTGCCAGATGTTATTTTTGGACAATTGCAGCTGTTGCCATATATGGTCTGGTCTACTACAGTTGCCATGACTTAAAAAATTTAGGAGTTGTCACCTACTAATACTAGGCAGTTGCCATGTAGCATTATAAAAAGATATGAAAAAATAACATGTTAGAGTAAAGAGAGAGTTCTTATCTACTTACTAGGACAGTTGTCATGTACCCTAGAGTAAAGCACACTAGGACAGTTGTCATGTACCCTGCAAAACACATGGCAACTGACAGGTTTGGTGTGGGAGAGGAGACGGCGTGTGGGCGAACTGCTAAACATCCACACACCAGCCCCTCTGCGTGCGTGAAAATTGGCGTATGGGCGAACTGCTAAACGCTCACACACCAGCCCCTCCGCGTGGTCAAAAAGATGTGTGGGCGACCAGATGAATGTCCACACACCAGTCCAATCCAACACGACAATAAAAATCTGGCAAAATATGTCAAGATTCGTGCAAACACAAACATACGTTGATCCATGAGTGTGGGCGAGATGCAAACGCCTACACGTGTGGACATTAGTATTTTTGTAATTATTAGACATGGAAATTACTTTATATTTATTTTTTAATTTTAGATCCAAATCAATGTACCTGTGATTGTTATCTGTATGAATAAAATTGCATATGTTTCTTAGAAAGAGCTTCTAAGAGCAACTCCAAACGGGCGACCCATTTCGTTCGCCCGCGTCCATTTAGGTCGGTGTGGATAAAAGTGGCGACCCAACGCGCCGACCCAAATTCAAATCGTATCCGTCTGGCGTCCGCGTCGACTCATTTTCGGCCCAAAATTGCGCCTGGAATGCGTCGGCGCGGACGCGAAGCGGACGCGCCACGCGTCTCCTCGCCGTCCGCCGCGTCCCCACCTGGTGGCCACCCAACCGCCACGGTCAACATAATTTATGACGACCGCCCACCTTGGGCCCACGCGTCAGCGACGGCAGTCGTTTTTTTAAACCGGGCGTGCGGCGGGGCCGTCCTCATCCACTTACCACTCGCCCCCGTCCTCATCTGGCCACCCCTGCCCGCACGCCGACGACAACCCTAGCCACCGCCAGTATAGATTCTTCTCCGGCATCGGCAGGAACCGCAAGGGCAAAGCCCCCGCCCGCCATTCCCCCTCCCTCCTCGCCCTCCCAGCGCCGGCGCGCGCTCCCCGGCAGAGGTAGCGCATCAACGTGTCGTTGCACCAGGCCGAGTGGCACTGGCACCACCGCGTGCCTCTGCCGTACCCGGACATGACGCTGCCGCATGACTGGCATTTGGATCCGGAGAGGATCCCAGTGCCGGCGCCGCCGCCGGCGGCGAGGGCCCATGCGGAGGAGGTGCGGCGCTGACTCGCCCAACTGGGCTCGATGGTTCGCCTTCGAGCACGAGGAGGCGAGGCGACGCGGCATCCGCAACATCGACCACAGCCTGCCGCCGCCCGCGCTCGTCGTCCACGACGAGGACCAGGAGGCCGAGGCCGCCTACCAGGCGGCCATCAAGGAGAGCGAGGAGGAGGAGCGATGGAGGGAGGCGGACGAGGCGGCTTTCGAGGCTGCCATGGCGGAGGCCATGGCCCTCTCCACGGCGGGCGACTGCATCGTGCCACCGGTGGCCCCGCTGTCTCCGCCCAAAGCCGAGCTGGAGAAGCCGGCCTACCGCGAGCGCTACTCCTGGACCGGGGTAGTGCGCGAGTGGGTCAGCGCTCCGCCAATCTGGCTCGGGGCGACGGAGAAGCAGGAGGCGGCCTACCTCGACCACTGGCGCCGGGAGGGCGAGCGTCTGCAGATGCTCGAGCGCGAGGCCGACGAGGAGGCGCGCCAGGCCCAGGCAGCGGCGACAAAGCCCGGCATCGCCGCCGTCTGGAACACGGCGTTCCCCTGGGCCGGCCCTGGGCCTAGGGCAGCACGTCGTCTAGTTTTTAGTGTTTTTATTAATGTAACGTGGACTTTCGCCAGCCTTCGTGGTCGACTTTTATGTTTAATTAAATGCATATATTTATTTTCAAACCGCTTGCAATACTTTTATTTGGCGCGACGACGAAATGGATCGGGCCAGCGTTGGGCGCTCGCGTCGATTCAAACACAGCGCCGGACATTTGTATCCGCCGGACCGACTTAAACGAATAAAAAACGGACAAAAACACCGTCCGTTCGGGTCTCCTGTTGGAGTTCCTCTAAGGGAGGGCATCGCACGCTCTTGCCGAAGATAGTCAAGGCGGACAGAAAAATCGGCGCAGGTCCGTTTGTGGAGAAACTTTGGGCATTTTGTGGGTTCCAACTCAAAGGAAGACTTTTCAAAAAAAA
>NC_057806.1:185756875-185964791 GCF_018294505.1 Triticum aestivum
CTTAATTAGTTGCTAGGCTTAGTTAGTAGTAGTACTAGTTTAGAGCTAAGTTATTCTAGTAGTAGATGACATGTATGCCTCCACTTTAAATAAGTTAGATTTATTTATTTGTTTAGGTAAATAGTCTATGACATGTGGGCCACACATCCCCTTTTGACTAGTCAAATTGACTTAGTCAAACCGAATTAGAATAATATGTTAATTCTAGAAAATAAAAGAAACTTTAAAAATTAGTATAAAATAATCCGTAACTCGGATAAAAATACTTTGTACATGAAAGTTGCTCAGAACGACGAGACGAATCCAAATATGCAGTCCGTTCATACGCCGCACGTCCCTAAAATAGCGAACATGCAACAATCCATCTCCGTTTCATCTGTCCGAAACCATCAAACACCGGGAATACTTTCCCGTATGTTTTCCCCTTTGTCGGTATCACCTATCCCTACGTTAGGTCACCCCTAGCACCGCGTATTTCCATGCTATGCTTTGTGTTGCTTTGTTTGATTTATTATTTATTTGTGTTCCCCCTCCGTTACTTTTTTTCGGTAGACCTCGAGACCGCCGCTGATACCCCCATGATCGACTACATCGACGACGACCCCTCCTTCTTGCCAGAGCAACCAGGCAAGCCCCCCTTGATCACCAGATATCGCCTATTCTTCTCACTTCTGCTTGCATTAGAGTAGTGTAGCATGTTACCGCTTTCCGTTAATCCTATTCCGTTGCATAGCCTGTCCTTGCTACTACTGTTGTTACCTTTACCTGCGATCCTAAATGCTTAGTATAGGATGCTAGTTTATCATCAGTGGCCCTACATTATTGTCAGTCTGCCATGCTATACTATCGGCCCGTGATCACGTCGGGTGTTGATCACGGGTATATACTATACATATTACACATGATACATGTTGTGACTAAAGTCGGGTCGGCTCGTTGAGTACCCGCGGTTGATTCATGAATTGGGGGCTGAAAGGACATACTTTCCCGATGGCCCTCTGTGTGGATCTTTGTGGCAGAGCGACAGGGCAGGTTGAGACCACCCAGGAGAGAGGTGGGCCTGGCCCTGGTCGGCGTTCGCGATTACTTCAAGATAACACACTTAACAAGATCTTGGTATCTGATCTGAGTCTGGCCACTGGCCTATACACACTAACCAACTACGCGTGAACAATTATGGGCACTCGATGTCGTGGTATCAGTCGAAGCCTTCGTGATGTTAACGACTGAGCGGCGCGCGCCGGGTTGGACCGTGTAACGCAACTTCCTTTGTAATGGAGGTTGCTAGGTCTGCTCACCGGCCGCGTACACAACATGCAGGTGTGCAATGGGCGATGAGCCCAGACCCCCGCGCACATAGGATTTAGACTGGCATGCTGACCTCTCTGTTGTGCCTAGGTGGGGCTGCGACATGTTGATCTTCCAAGGCCGGGCATGACCTAGGAAAGTGTGTCCGGCCAAAGGGGATCGAGCGTGTTGGGAAATGTGGTGCACCCCTGCAGGGAAGTTTATCTATTCGAATAGTCGTGTCCCTCGGTAAAAGGACGACCCGGAGTTGTACCTTGACCTTATGACAATTAGAAACGGATACTTAATAAAACACACCCTTTCAAGTGCCACATACAACTCGTTGATATCTCTCTAACAGGGCGACGAGGAGAGGATCGCCAGGTAGGATTATGCTATGCGATGATATTTGGTTAATTTACCATCTACTCTCTTCTACTGCTTCAAGATAGAGGTTGCCAGAAGTGTAGTATTCGATAGGACTAGCTATCCCCCTCTTATTCTGGCATTCTGCAGTTCAGTCCACATATACTACCCCCCTTTCATTGATACCAATGCATATGTAGTGTAGCTCCTTGCTTGCGAGTACTTTGGATGAGTACTCACGGTTGCTTTGCTCCCCCTTTTCCCCCTTTCTGTACCTGATTATTGTGACCAGATGATGGAGTCTAGGAGCCACAGGATCCCGAGGATGATTCTACATGAAGTTTGGCTTCGAGGAGTAGTTAGGAGGTCCCAGGCAGGAGGCCTTGACTTTTCGATCGTTGCTACTTTTTTGCTAGCCTTCTCAAGGCAAACTTGTTTAACTTATGTCTGTACTTAGATATTATTGCTTCCGCTGACTTTTGTGCATTCGAGCTTATGTATTCAAGCCCTCGAGGCCCCTGGCTTGTAATATAAAGCTTGTTTATTTTATTTTGTGTCTAGAGTTGTGTTGTGATATCTTCTCGTGAGTCCTTGATCTTGATCGTACATATTTGCGTGTATGATTAGTGTATGGTCAAATCGAGGGCGTCACAAGTTGGTATCAGAGCCGACTGCCTGTAGGAATCTCCCTTCCACACTCCTTGGCCGAAGTTGAGTCTAGTCGATGAAAACTGTTTTACTAACATGGTTGTGTGGCCCATGGGCCCACATTGCCATTGGGTGGTATTAGGATCTTTTATTCCTCGTCTATACTCTGGGACTCTAATCTCTCTTCTATTCGGGTTAAATAAAATTTTCTAAATCTAACAATAGGATCTCGTGATGACGTTCACCCAGAGAGCACCTTATTACCGATGATCGTCTGCTGCACCAGAAGATTCCGAGGATACTCTATGATGTCCTCGCGACACTTTGTGCCATCACTTTTGCAATTTCCTTCCATCGATAAACCCCTATGTATAACCACGTGCACTTGCCATTCATACAATCATTCCCCATTGATCTTGTTATTACAAGATACCCCGAAGTTCTCTCCATTGTTCCGAAAATGCTTTGAGCCTACTGCATTCCTTGCCACATGAATACCCCTACGGATAATTCCTCGCACTTAACGAGTATCCGCTCATCCCCAGTTGTTCATGTGTTTCACAAAGGACTTTGATATACCATTCGTTCTTCCAAAAATCCTCAGCAGCCTATTGCTTTTGAAATTCTTGCTTGTTGGCATTATGAATAATATCATAAGTATGGTAATCTTATTGGCATCCTTGGCCATTATCATTTTGAGTCCGCTGATTCAGTATGTTGCGAATACTCGCAATCCTCAGTCAGGTCCTAGAATTCATCCTTCTAGCTCAGACGTTATTTTAAAGATGAGCTAGATCTCGAGCAATTTAATTGCCATCGATTGTTCCCCTAAGCCTACTCGACTTATCTATCCTTAATTAGAGGCCTTGCTCTTGATCCCTTGAGTTGGAAATCTTAATCCCTTTGCCTTTGAGATTTGAATTAGTCAGTTGTTTCTATAATCCAAATCCTTTGCTTTGTTTCGTCCTCTGATCGTGTGCCGATGCTCACATCAGACCCGTTATGGACCGTCCAATCCTTCATTGAATTATCATCCGACAGTGCCCTTCGTATACAAAAACCTCAATCAGTTCTTTCCTTGTTACATAATTCCATTGGTAAATCCTATTCTCTGATTTAGCCAACCATGCTCTGCTTTCGAGCTGGTGATATTTACTCTTCAAGCATGAGGTATATGTTGCTAAGATGCCCCGATGGGTTGAACCTACACCTTCCAAAAAAATGTATGAACCTGATGGTTTTCACAAGTCATACCCTTCTGGTGTTTTACCAGATAATTTTCTACCACACAACTTCTTCGAGGACGAGAAGTGAATGAAAGGTTATGCATTGAGTAAACGGGATTCGACCTTGAACCTTTGTGTTCATGCCCATGGACACGATGTAGATCCTATCATGGAAGCTTCTTGTAATAATAACTATTTCATTGATATAATATCCTTTGGTATCGGTGAATTGATCCTTTGCAATCATGGTTCCGACCATATGTTCTTCTTTGATCCCATTTCTCGGGCAAGTTTAAGCACTTGTCTTCTATGGATCAATACACTTGTCCAACCTTTACTTTGATCTTTCATCAAGTATTACACCATGGTATCTCAAGATTATCACGGAACTGCATAACTTCTTATGAGTTCTCCATCAAGTACTACAATCTCACTTATTCCATTTTTTCACAGGCTCTGAGTCATTAAACACTCAAGGACACCGATAACTGAATTGAGTCCGCATCGCGATTAAACAACTATTAGTAATCTTCTTTACTTACGAGTTTGTACTCGATCACGTCATTTCTAGCCTGATTGGCTATATCAGTATCGTGTTGATTTTAACTGTGCTACCTGGTCCTTATTCCTGGAGCACCACTTTCGACGATGAGCTAAGCTTACGTCGATCTTCCTTGTCTTATCATTTCACCTCGAACAACAAGCTTGATTCCGAGTTGGTGTCGTATCCGTGGTTCCAATAATCTTTCGCTGCATTGGTCATGTTGCTTGATGTAGCCGTTGTTCAATTGCTTCTTCGTGGAGCCTTTCGACAAAATTTGTCATGATCATCATCAACATTCTGAGCTCTTCTAGGATATCAGTTGAATTCATGTTGATAAATACCATCCTTTCCCTCAATGATTTGTGTTATCATCGACCACTTTATTGCCTTTCGTTCAACACAAACTTGTTCGTGTTTTGTGTTATACCTTGAGATCCTTGCTACCCAGCATTTGTTCTTCTTTACCTTGGATTATTACCATCTTTTATGTCAAGAAAGTCGTGAGAATTTAACCACCTCTTAAGAATTCTTGATATAGGTGATACTTCTTGCCATATCCCTTCGTTCCTTGGTCCCCGTGTTGTTTCTAACCGGAAAACCGACAATTGAACTATGATGTGCCACTTCAAAAGTTCTAGCAACCCTATTGCTTTGAAGTTAATGGTCGATATTTCATTCTTAGACCATTGGTTATCGAATCACCATTCCAACATTGATCGTACTACCTAAGCCCATATTTTGGGTGCACTTTTCAACCAATGTTTAATAGTGTATGTTTTCCTCGAGCATACCTCATTATATCATTTGATCCTTGTTCACATAATTGTGGAAATCCATTTTATTGGAAATCTCGATGAATTTTCGCTGAGTCCATCAGCCACATCCTCATCCCCTCCTTGGTTTAATGATGAACTCTTGTTTCAGAACTTGATTTCATAGATCATTTCCCGAGAATCTTACAATGGCATCTTGTCAATTTGTGTTGCACCTTTCTTCTCAGGCATCCTGAGTCTGAGGTATCCCGACACCAATTAGATCTGAACCTCAATCAGATATGATGGTGGGAACATATTTCCAAGAGTAATAACAATGATCTCTATATGACCCGGTAAGGTGATATCGTGCCTAGCACACCTGACCAGAGGACCTATTGTTACCGTTTCCTTTTTAGCAAGGCTATCCTTTCTTCCATGAGGAAATTGTAAGACTTATTCTACAAGCCGTTCCTGATGGATCCTTTGTGTTTCTAAAGTCTGATCTTCACCTGAAGACCATGCCAATGCTATCTCGAAGCATGTCTATGGTACTCCGATTTTCAACAAGAACATTTGAAGCCCAATGCTAAATGTTTCCTGCTCAATTATCCAAACACCGTTGTATGGGTAATGTCCGGAAATTTCTCTCCCCATACCTAAAGGGTTTTCTACATTATATCCTGTCATGGACATCATGCTCTGCTTGTCCTTGGGATGGATATACCCTTAAAATATGTGTTTAAACACATTTTCCTTTCCATTGTTCTGTTTAATATGATAATCATATTTTCCTTTCCATTGTTTGGTTTAACCTTTCTTGTGATCTACATGATCTAAGCAGTATTATTCTCTTGCTTATGTAAAGACCTCGGTGTACAATTATGTCAGCAAGACCCTGTTACTATTATTGATGTAATTCCAGTAACCACCGATGGACGAGAACTTTGCCTATTGGTCCGCCTAGTTTTGACGAGCAGGAAAATGGTTCTCTTCGTCCCTCGCCCTTGGTACCAATGTTGTTGCCGACATAAATGACCAGCTATCCTCTGACATGCCTTACTTGCATGATCGTGCAAGACATCACCACCTTCCTACTTTTAACCCACATGGTGGGC
Source organism: Triticum aestivum (assembly GCF_018294505.1). Lineage (NCBI taxonomy): Eukaryota > Viridiplantae > Streptophyta > Magnoliopsida > Poales > Poaceae > Triticum > Triticum aestivum. The sequence continues at coordinate 185,762,817 of NC_057806.1, forward strand.
CCATAACCCACAGTTCCACAGGATCGAAACCTGACTCTCCTATACACCCCTGTTCTTAAGGTTGTTCCTCGCACTTGGCCTCGTATGTAATTCACGAGCCACCTTCCGAGAGATCATCAATTCTGGTATCAGACACAATACTTATTCCCATTACTTTGAACCCTTTCATGCCCTGTTTCAGGCATCGAACGATTGCCTGCCCGCTCGAAACTTCCCATGATACCTCCTTACTTTCCTCCCGATATTTTCTTAAGTTTCAATTCGAGAGTTACTTCCACCACCTTCCTTGATGTTAGCTACCAGATAGTCAACCTTGCAGTTCCCTCCTCCTAGAATAACCCCCCTCATTCTACCGTAAGTACGATGGAGATCCTGAAGATAGGATACCGGCTTCATCATGATGACTTGGAGTAGAGAAATGAAGACATCAACGAGAAGAGTCAACCTCTCTGAGAAGAGCAACCAAGACTGAAAAGACTCTTTAGAATTTCGTCACCAATACCTTCCCCTTAACTCTACCTCTTAAGTCTCGGGACGAGATTTCTTGTAGCGGAGGAGATTTGTAACACCCCGATAATTAAGCTACAGTAATCCCCTGGTAATAATGCCACGTCACCATGATTACTATGGCTGATCTCGCAATCGTTCAAAAACAATTCAAATTCAAATTTAAAATAGAGTCAAAATAATTTTTCATCAAAGAGTAAAATAAAAATGTTCACGTTAATCCATAAATTCCCCTGATAATTTATCATGTAGAAACCAACTTCATTTGGTTAACCCAATTAACCCTAGTAACCTTTAAACACGTCCGATAGCATCTAGTTTGGCCATTTTAAATCCTAAAAGTAAATACAATTTCCAAATAATGTGAGACTTGTTGTGTGGACTCAAAATATTACCTAGTATTTGTGTGTCTAGTTTCATGACTAAATAAATTCGTTTCCTAGGCGAAGTAGATAGAACACAATATCAAAAAGAAAAAGAAAAGAGGAACAGAAAAGGAATTGGAAAAACAAAAAGCTACACTGTACACTTGTAGCCCAATGCTACACTGCAGGCCCAAGCCCACCACGGCCTTTTTCTTCCTCCTATGTATAGAGAGGAGGCAGTGTCTGTGCGTGGCGTGCATCCATGCCCACCATGGCCTCCTCCGTCGCCGTGTCGATCATCCGTTCGTCCTGGAGATGCATAAGAGCCCTCCCGACCCCATTGACAAACCCTAGCCGCTTCATACCTCCCCATCGCCTCTCTCTCTCGATCTAAACTCGTGCCCAAGCACATCGTCGACGCAACACCATGGAGCACGCGGCCACCGGCCTCCCCTCATCATATGAAGATGTCCAAGAGCTCCGCCATCGTCGACTCCTTCGCCTACCTCCACTGGTTCAAGCTAGGAGGCATCGTACGCTCGGCATCGAGCTGGTTTCCCGACACGACCGTCGCCCCTCAACGTTGAGCTCGTCACGTCCGGTCGTCCCTGCACCTGCATCCCACATCTAAGAGCTTCACAGTGAGCTCCTCGACCGACCCCCCTCAACCCCGGTTCCGATTTGTGTCGATTTTGTCGTATCTCCTTTTGGACAGATGTCGGACGGAGCTCCGCTCCCGCGCTCGCTAGCCACTCCGGCTGCCTACGCCCGCGCCCGGGGTCTCTCCCTTGCTTACCGCGCCCCTGCCACCCCTAGCGCGTGCCTTGGCCTGGCCCCGCTCGCCGCTGCTCCTGCCAGCGGCCTCCCGTGCGCTCCCAGCCTCGTGTGCGCTCCTGGCGCTGCACCCACACCTGCTGTCGCTGCTTTCTACTGCTGCTCTCTGCTGCCACGTACAGCTGCTGCTCTTGCCGATGCCGCCGCACTGCTCCTCCTCCTTGCGTAGTTGTGTGCTGCTGCGCTACCCCTGCCTCTGCTCTGTTTGCTGCTGGCCACGGCAAAGGCCATGCCCGAGCGTGAGTGTGTGTGCTGTGTGCGTGCAGCGTGTGTGTGCGTGAGTGTGTGTGCATGGCTGTGCCTAGGCTGGACCTTACTTAATTAGTTGCTAGGCTTAGTTAGTAAGTAGTACTAGTTTAGAGCTAAGTTAGTCTAGTAATAGATGACATGTAGGCCTCCACTTTAAATAAGTTAGATTTATTTATTTGTTTAGATAAATAGTCTATGACATGTGGGCCACACATCCCCTTTTGACTAGTCAAATTGACTTAGTCAACCCGAATTAGAATAATATGTTAATTCTAGAAAATAAAAGAAACTTTAAAAATTAGTATAAAATAATCCGTAACTCGGATGAAAATACTTTGTACATGAAAGTTGCTCAGAACAACGAGATGCATCCAAAAATGCAGTCCATTTATCCACCGCATGTCCCTAGCATAGTGAACATGCAACAATCCACCTCCGTTTCATTTGTCCGAAAACATCAAACACCGGGAATACTTTCCCGGATGTTTTCCCCTTCGTCGGTATCACCTATCCGTACGTTAGGTCACCCCTAGCACCGCGTATTTCCATGCTATGCTTTGTGTTGCTTTGTTTGCTCTATTATTTATTTGTGTTCCCCCTCTGTTATTTTTTCCGGTAGACCTCGAGACCGCCGCCGATACCCCCATGATCGACAACATCGACGACGACCCCTCCTTCTCGCCAGAGCAACCAGGCAAGCCCCCTCCCCCCCTTGATCACCAGATATCGCCTATTCTTCTCTCTACTACTTGCATTAGAGTAGTGTAGCATGTTACTGCTTTCCGTTAATCCTATTCTGTTGCATAGCATGTCCTTGCTACTACTGTTGTTACCTTTACCTGCAATTCTAAATGCTTAGTATAGGATGCTAATTTATCATCAGTGGCCCTACATTCTTGTCAGTCTGCCATGCTATACTATCGGGTCGTGATCACGTCGGGTGTTGATCACAGGTATATACTATACATATTACACATGATACATGTTGTGACTAAAGTCGGGTCGGCTCGTTGAGTACCCGTGGTTGATTCACGAATTGGGGGATGAAAGGACATACTTTCTCGACGGCCCTCTGTGTGGATCTTTGTGGCAGAGCGACAGGGCAGGTTTAGACCACCCAGGAGAGAGGTGGGCCTGGCCCTGGTCGGCGTTCGCGGTTACTTCAAGATAACGCGCTTAACGAGATCTTGGTATTTGATTTGAGTCTGGCTACTGGCCTATACGCACTAACCGACTATGCGGGAACAGTTATGGGCACTCGACGTCGCGGTATCAGCCGAAGCCTTCGTGACGTCAGTGACTGAGTGGCGCGCGCCGGGTTGGACTGCGTAATGCAACTTCCTTTGTAATGGAGGTTGCTAGGTCTGCTCACCGCCCGCGTACGCAACGTGCAGGTGTGCAATGGGCGATGGGCCCAGACCCCTGCGCGCATAGGATTTAGACCGGCGTGCTGACCTCTCTGTTGTGCCTAGGTGGGGCTGCGACGTGTTAATCTTCCGAGGCCGGGCATGACCTAGGAAAGTGTGTCCGGCCAAAGGGGATCGAGCGTATTGGAAATGTGGTGCACCCCTGCAGGGAAGTTTATCTATTCGAATAGCCATGTCGCTCGGTAAAAGGACGACCCGGAGTTGTACCTTGACCTTATGACAATTAGAACCGGATACTTAATAAACCACACCCTTTCAAGTGCCAGATACAACTCGGTGTTCGCTCTCTAACAGGGCGACGAGGAGAGGATCGCCGGTAGGATTATGCTATGCGATGATACTTGGTTAACTTACCATCTACTCTCTTCTACTGCTTCAAGATGGAGGTTGCCAGAAGCATAGTCTTCGATAGGACTAGCTATCCCCCTCTTATTCTGGCATTCTGCAGTTCAGTCCACATATACTACCCCTCTTTCATTGATACCAATGCATATGTAGTGTATCTCCTTGCTTGCGAGTACTTTGGATGAGTACTCACGATTGCTTTGCTCCCCCCCTTTCCCCTTTCTATACCCAGTTGTTGCGAGCAGATGATGGAGTCCAGGAGACAGAGGATCCCGAGGATGATTCTACATGGAGTTCGGCTTAGAGGAGTAGTTAGGAGGTCCCAGGCAGGAGGCCTTGCCTTTTTGATCTTTGCTACTTTTGTGCTAGCCTTCTTAAGGCAAACTTGTTTAACTTATGTATGTACTCAGATATTATTGCTTACGCTGACTTTTGTGCATTCGAGCTTATGTAGTCGAGCCCTCGAGGCCCCTGGCTTGTAATATAAAGCTTGTATTATTTTATTTTGTGTCTAGAGTTGTGTTGTGATATCTTCCCATGAGTCCTTGATCTTGATCGTACACATTTGCGTGTATGATTAGTGTACGGTCAAATCAAGGGCATCACAGTGTGGGTGTGTGTGGGGGTGGAAACAGAATAACCGCACTGCGCCTGTCAAACGAGCGCACTGTCGCGTTAGCACGAGGCCGAGCCAGGGGGTTGGGACCCCCCTCCCCCATCCCTGCGAGGCCGAGCCAGGAACGAGCCATAGCAGGCGACGACGCGGCGTGCCACGGCGTCGCATGCGGAGGCGAGTCCGTAAGATGACTTGCCCCCATTATCTTATCTTAGGGTGTGTGGGTGCGTGTGGGGGGGGGACAAAATAATTGCACTGTGCCTGTCAAACGAGCGCATTGCCCCATTAGCGCGAGGCCGAGATGGGGGGGGGCTCCCCCATCCCGGCAAGGCCGAGCCAGGAACGAGCCGTAGCAGGCGACGATGCGGCATGCCGCGACGTCGCATGCGGAGGCGAGTCCATAACATGACTTGCCCCCATTATCTTATCTTTTTTAGGGAAAAACCAGCACCGCACCGAGGGCATAGTTGTACTGACACATCTTCCTTGTATGGACTTGCCCCATTATCTTATCTTTTTTAGGGGGAAAACCAGCACCGTGATACGTCTCCAATGTATATATAATTTTTTATTGTTCCATGCTATTATATTATCTGTTTTGGATGTTAAATGGGCTTTAATGTGCACTTTTATATTATTTTTGGGACTAACCTATTAACCGGAGGCCCAGTGCCAGTTGCTGTTTTTTTTGCCTATTTTAGTGTTTCGTAGAAAAGGAATATCAAACGGAATCCAAACGGAATGAAACCTTCGCGAGGATCTTTTTTGGAATAAACGCAATCCAGGAGACTTGGAATGGAGGTCAAGGAAGCAACGAGGCGGCCACGAGGTAGGGCAACACGCCCAGGGGGGCAGGCGCGCCCCCACCCTTGTGGGCCCCTCGTAGCTCCACCGACCTACTTCCTTTGCCTATATATACTCTTATACCCTAAAAATATCCAGGGGAGCCACAAAACCACTTTTCCAACGCCGCAACCTTCTGTACCCGTGAGATCTCATCTGGGGACCTTTTCCGGCGATCTGCCAGAGGGGGATTCGATCACGGAGGGCTTCTACATCAACACCATAGCCTTTCGGATGATGTGTGAGTAGTTTACCATAGACCTTCGGGTCCATAGTTATTAGCTAGATGGCTTCTTCTCTCTCTTTGGTTCTCAATACAAAGTTCTCCTAGATGTTCTTGGAGATCTATTCGACGTAATTCTTTTTGTGGTGTGTTAGTCGAGATCCGATGAATTGTGGGTTTATGATTAAGATTATCTATGAACAATATTTGATTCTTCTCTGAATTCTTATATGCATGATTTGATATCTTTGCAAGTCTCTTTGAATTATCAGTTTGGTTTGGCCTACTAGATTGATCTTTCTTGCAATGGTAGAAGTGCTTAGCTTTGGGTTCAATCTTGCGGTGTCCTTTCCCAGTGACAGTAGGGACAACAAGGCACGTATTGTATTGCTGCCATCGAGGATAAAAAGATGGGGTTTATATCATATTGCTTGAGTTTATCCCTCTACATCATGTCATCTTGCCTAATGCGTTACTCTGTTCTTATGAACTTAATAGTCTAGATGCATGCTGGATAGCGGGCGATGTGTGGAGCAATATAGTAGATGCAGAATCGTTTCGGTCTACTTGACACGGATGTGATGCCTATGTTCATGATCATGCCTAGATATCATCATAACCATGCGCTTTTCTAGCAATTGCTCGGCAGTAATTTGTTCACCCACCGTAATATATCTTATCTTGAGAGAAGCCACTAGTGAAACCTATGGCCCCCGGGTCTACTTTACATCATATAAGTTTCCGATCTACAATTCTAGTTTACTATTTATTTTGTAATCTTTACTTTTCAATCTATCTAACAACAATACCAAAACTATTTATCTTATTATCTTTATCAGTTCTCACTTTTGCAAGTGGCCGTGAAGGGATTGACAACCCCTTCATCGCGTTGGTTGCAAGGTTCTTGTTTGTTTGTGCAGGTACTAGGCGACTTGCGTGTAGTCTCCTACTGGATTGATACCTTGATTCTCAAAAATTGAGGGAAATACTTATGCTACTTTGCTGCATCGCCCTTTCCTCTTTAAGGGAAAACTAACGCATGCTCAAGAGGTAGCAAGAAGGATTTCTGGCGCCGTTGCCGGGGAGATATACACTCAAGCCAAGACATACCAGTACCCATCACAAACTCTTATCCCTCGCATTACATTATTTGCCATTTGCCTCTCGTTTTCCTCTCTCCCACTTCACCCTTGCCATTTTATTCGCCTCTTTTCCGTTCTCCCTTTTTCCGTTCGCCTTCTTTCGCTTGCCTCTTGTGTGATTGTGTGTTGGATTGATTGTTTGTCACAATGGCTCAAGATAATACTAAATTATGTGACTTCTCCTATACCAACAACAATGATTTTATTAGCACTCCGATTGCTCCTCTTACCGATGCTGAATCTTGTGAAATTAATACTGCTTTACTGAACCTTGTCATGAAAGATCAATTTGCTGGCCTTCCTAGTGAAGATGCTGCTACCCATCTAAACAACTTTGTTGATTTATGTGATATGCAAAAGAAGAAAGATGTGGATAATGATATTGTTAAATTGAAGCTATTTCCGTTTTCGCTTAGAGATCGTGCTAAAACTTGGTTCCCTTCTTTGCCTAAAAATAGTATTGATTCTTGGAATAAGTGCAAAGATGCTTTTATCTCTAAGTATCCCCCCCACAAAGACCATCTCTCTTAGAAACGTATTATGAATTTTAAGCAACTTGATCATGAGCATGTTGCACAAGCTTGGGAGAGGATGAAATTAATGATACATAATTGCCCTACACATGGTTTGAATTTATGGATGATTATACAGAATTTTTATGCTGGATTGAATTTTGCTTCTAGAAATCTTTTAGATTCGGCCATGGGAGGCACTTTTATGGAACTCACTTTAGGAGAAGCTACTAAACTCCTAGATAATATTATGGTTAATTATTCTCAATGGCACACCGAAAGATCTACTAGTAAAAAAGTTCATGCGATAGAAGACATTAATGTTTTGAGTGGAAAGATGGATGAATTATGATTTTTTTTGCTAATAAGAGTGTTTCTTCTAATCCTAATGATATGCCTTTGTCCACTTTGATTGAGAATAATAATGAATCTATGGATGTGAATTTTTTTGGTAGGAACAACTTTGGTAATAACGCGTATAGAGGAAACTTTAATTCTAGGCCGTTCCCTAGTAATTCCTCTAATAATTATGGTAATTCCTACAACAACTCTTATGGAGATTTTAATAATATGCCCTCTGATTGTGAGACTAGTGTTAAAGAATTTATGAATTCACAAAAGAATTTCAATGCTTTGATTGAAGAAAAATTGCTTAAGATTGATGAGTAGGCTAGGAACGTGGATAGAATTTCTCTTGATGTTGATTCTTTGAAACTTAGATATATTCCACCTAAGCATGATATCAATGAGTCTCTCAAAGCCATGAGAATTTCCATTGATGAGTGCAAAGAAAGAACCGCTAGGATGCATGCTAAGAAAGATTGCTTTGTGAAAGCGTGTTCTTCTAGTTTTCATGATAACAATGATGAAGATCTAAAAGTGATTGGTGTGTCCCCTATTAAATCTTTGTTTGCCAATATGAATCTTGTTAAAGATGGGACTGGAGATGAGTCAACTTTAGTTAAAAGGTGTCCCAATGATTTGGAGTTTTTAGATCTTAATGCAAAAATTGGTAAAAGTGGGATTAAAGAGGTCAAAACTTTACATAGAAATGAACCCACTATTTTGGATTTCAAGGAATTTAATTATGATAATTCCTCTTTGACAGATTGTATTTCCTTGTTGCAATCCGTGTTAAATTCTCCTCATGCTTATGATTAAAACAAAGCTTTTACTAAACACATCGTTGTTGCTTTAATGCAATCCCATAAAGAAAAGCTTGAACTAGAAGTTTCTATCCCTAGAAAACTTTATGATGAGTGGGAACCTACTATTAAAATTAAGATTAAAGATTATGAATGCTACGCTCTATGTGATTTGGGTGCTAGTGTTTCCACAATTCCAAAAACTTTGAGTGATGTGTTAGGTTTTCCGTGAATTTGATGATTGTTCCTTAAATTTGCATCTCGTGGATTCCACCATTAAGAAACCTATGGGAAGGCTTAATGATTTTCTTATTTTTGCAAATAGGAATTATGATCCCATAGATTTCATTGTTCTTGATATAGATTGCAATCCTACATGTCCTATTATTCTTGGTAGACCTTTCTTTAGAACGATTGGTGCAATTATTGACATGAAAGAAGGAAATATTAGATTCCAATTTCAGTTAAGGAAAGGCATGGAACACTTTCCTAGAAATAAAATTAAATTACCTTATGAATCTATTATGAGAGCCACATATGGATTGCATAACAAGATGACAATACCTAGATCTATCCTTGCCTTTATGCCTAGCTAGGGGCGTTAAACGATAGCGCTTGTTGGGAGGCAACCCGATTTTATTTTTGTTCCTTAATTTTTGTTCCTGTTTAATAATAAATAGATCATCTATTATCTGTTATGATTTTGTTTTTATGTTCTAATTAGTGTTTGTGCCAAGTAAAGCCTTTAGGATCTTCTTGGGTGATTGTTATTTGATCTTGCTGTAAAAAACAGAAAGTTTTCGCTCATGAGAATAATTTTCATTTTTAATCAGAGAGCGATAAAATACCAATTCCAACTGCAGTAGATAAATATACAAACTATTTAGGACGTCCTAATTTCTCAGGATTTTTGGAGTTACAAAAGTACTCGAAACCTACAGATTTGCTACAGACTATTCTGTTTTTGACAGATTCTGTTTTTCGTGTGTTGTTTGCTTATTTTGATGAATCTATGGCTAGTATCGGGGGGTATGAACCATAGAGAAGTTGGAATAAAGTAGGTTTAACACCAATATAGATAAAGAATGAGTTGATTACAGTACTTTAAAGTGGTGGTTTGTTTTCTTATACTAACGAAGCTCATGAGATTTTCTGTTGAGTTTTGTGTTGTGAAGTTTTCAAGTTTTTGGGTAAAGATTTGATGGATTTTGGAATAAGGAGTGGCAAGAGCCTAAGATTGGGGATTCCCAAGGCACCCCAATGTAAAATTCAAGGACAACCAAATTCCTAAGCTTGGGGATGCCCCGGAATGCATCCCCTCTTTCGTCTTCGTCTATCGGTAACTTTACTTGAGGCTATATTTTTATTCACCACATGATATGTGTTTTGCTTGGAGCGTCTTGTATGATTTGAGTCTTTGCTTTTTAGTTTACCAAAATCATCCTTGCTGTACACACCCTTTTGGAGACACACACATGAATTGGAATTTATTAGAATACTGTATGTGCTTCACTTATATCTTTTGAGCTAGATAATTTTGCTCTAGTGCTTCACTTATATCTTTTTAGAGCACGGTGGTGGTTTTATTTTATAGAAATTATTGATCTCTCATGCTTAACTTATATTATTTTGAGAGTTTTCTAGAACAACATGGTAATTTTCTTTGGTTATGAAATTAGTCCTAATATGATAGGCATCCAAGATGGGTATAATAAAAACTTTCATATAAAGTGCATTGAATACTATGAGAAGTTTGATACTTGATGGTTGTTTTGAGATATGAAGATGGTGATATTAGAGTCATGCTAGTTGAGTAGTTGTGAATTTGAGAGATACTTGTGTTAAAGTTTGTGATTCCCGTAGCATGCACATATGGTGAACCGTTATGTCATGTAGTCGGAGCATGATTTATTTTTTGATTGTCTTCCTTATGAGTGGCGGTTTGGGACGATCGATGGTCTTCTCCTACCAATCTATCCCCCTAGGAGCATGCCCGATATATAATAGATTTTTGCAATAATTATGTGAATTCTTTATGATTAATGTTGAGTCCATGGATTATACGCACTCTCACCCTTCCACCATTGCTAGCCTCTCTAGTTGTAACGCCCCAGATACAACTTTCCATATTTGTAACTCCGACTCTTGCCTTTTCCGGAGATGCGAGATGAGATTCCCTTCGTGGTTGGATTTTGTCTTTGTTTTTCTTTTTTCCATGTCATGCATTTCATATCATGTCATCATGTGCATCGCATTTGCATTCATGTTCGTCTCATGCATCCGATCATTTTCCCCGTTGTCCGTTTCTCACTCCGACACTCCTACGTCCTCCGGCGTCCCCCTTTTGTCTCTTTTCATGAGCGGGTGTTAAACATTCTCGTAATGGACCTAGATTTGCCAAGTGGCCTTGGTATACCACTGATAGACCGCCTATCAAATTTCGTGTCATTTGGAGTCCGTTTGATACTCCAACGGTTAACCGGGGAACCGTAAAGGCCTCGTTTGTGTTGCAGCCCAACACCCCTCCAAAACGGCCCAATAAGCCATCCAAACCACTCCCATATCCTCCGCCGTCGGATCACGATCGCGTGGGCGAAAACTACACTCCATTTGGACACTCCAAACTCCCTCTACCTATATAAAGGTCTTCCCCGTCCAAAATCGCAGTCCAAACCCTAGCTTCTTCCTCCTCGCGCCGCCGGACACGTCCACCCTCACGCCCGGACATGTCCACCGCACCCCTCCATGTCGCTCCGACCAATGGCGTCGCGCCACGTCACCTCCGCCGCCGCCCTCCGCCTACCACAGTGCGCCACGTCACCGGACCCGCGCCCACTTCGCCACCTCCCGCGCCGGGCCTAGATCCGGCCCCCGTCGGGCCCGAACCGGGCCGCGCCGGTCCCGTCTTCGCCGCCGCCGCAGCGCCGCTCCCCGCCACCGTGCTCCGCCGCCTCGCCCGGAGCGCTGCCTGCGCCTCGCCCACGTCCGTCGCCGATTGTCGTCGACGACCCTCCGCGCCGGCCGCCGCCGAACGCCGTCGCCCCGCGCCTCCACAGCCGCCGCGCTCATGCCGCCCACTCCCCTTCTCGCGCGCGCTCGCCCACCGAGAACACCGCCGCCGGAACTCACCTTCGCTGCCAGATCCGATCACCTCCTCGTCCCCGCCGACCGGATCCGCGACCCCGGCATCCTCTCCCGACCCCGCCGGCCTTCTCCTCGCCGTCCACGTCTCCGGCGACCCGCTGTCGCCATGGCCTCGTCCTGGATCCGCCCGTCCTAAGGACCTCGTCGACCGCGGAACCAAACAGGAGCCTGGATCCCCTTTGTCCCGTTTCACCAAGGTTGTTTTTTTGGCTAAGTCCCTGGTTTCAAACATCTGGTTGCATACTTTGGTTGATGATAACTTCATGCATATAGGTCCGTTTTGTGCATATGTTATATCAAAATGCTCATCACGATGTGCTCTTCATTTTGTTCCATTGTGCCATGCTTTTGAGTCCATCTTGATGCCCAAATCTCTGATGCAAGAGTGCTATAAATTGTTAGTTGCTGTTACTTATCAGTTTAGGATGATTTGTCATTTTTGTCACATTTGATATGTGCTTCGTGTGAGCATGAGTGTAACACCCCAAAAATTCAACCATGATTTGTCTATTAAAATTTTGCCAGGAAATTAAATTTTTTTATTTTCTGGATTTTCTTTGATTTCAGAACCATTCTTTTCTTGGTTATTGTGGAGTTTTTACCCAAATGAAAACTTTCCAAATGTTTTGTTGGACTTGTATACCCTCTCAAGAAAACTTTTCTTTTTATCAGTGGAATTAATTATATAATTATTTTCCCGATCTTTATTTCTTTAAAAATGGTTTCCCATGGTTTTAGGGTCCCATTTGAACTACAACCCTTTGATAAATTTATTTAAAATTCCAACCAAAATTTGGGGATGTCATGTGATGTTTTTAAATCACTTTTATGCAAAAACATCTTTTATTCATTGGAGGTTTTGAGCTCTACCCCAAGTTTTCAAATCTGGTCCAGTTTGTATAATTGCACTACAACCTATTTAAATATTTCTTTAAAGCCTCCACCAAAATTATGGGATGTTAGTAGTAGTATATTATTCAACTTTATGCAAAAACCCAGTGATGTTCTTTGAAAAATTTGAGTAAAACAACCTCATCTTCATTCTGGTCCAGCTTGGTGATTTGTACTGCAACCATATTTTTACTTGCTCTTTTACCCATGATTCTTTTTCCTGTTTTTAGACCACCCTACAAAACCCTTAAGTCCAGGAGATTGGGTCCATTGGAGGATTTTAAGTGCATGCAATAGTGCCTTTTTCTTTCTGTCCAAAACTGATGATTTGCAAAACCTGCACTAGCAAGTTTCTGGTTTTGCCCAAATGACCTTGCCATCATCACCAAAACCTAGAGAGACACTGATATGGAGATTTTGGTCACCCCAAGAGTTGCCTAGATGCCATGGGCATTCTGTCAAGCACCTTGAATGCATGGCCAACTTTGGCATGATTTTAAGTTTGCATTACAAGCTTGATCCACTGACCCCGCAGCCTTGTCCACTAAACTCCTAGATGCCTCTAACCTAGACCTGCTAATTGCCAACCTCAGCCAAGCCTCCTAGCATGCCTTGGCATTTTGCCGAACAGTTGGCGTGCGCACGAGTCGCCGCGTCCCGCTGCCGCCTACCCGCGCCCGTTCTGGCCCCTCTCTTCTCCTGGTCGTCGCGCCCCGCCCCCTCCCTCGCTGCAGAGCCGCCCTGGAGCCCCGCCGCGCCGCCCTGGAGCCCCGCAGTGCCGCCGTCAGGTTGGCCGTGGCACCTAGCGGACGGCCACAGTGGGCCTCTGCCATGGGCGGCGCCGCCCGAGCCATACACATGCGCCAGCTCGCCCCCTTGAGCAGTGGAGAGCTCGTCGGGATGCGCCGACCAGCCCCAACCGCCTCCACGTCGCCCTGCTGCAACAGAACGGCGGTTCGCCGATCTTATCTCCGGCTGTTGCGGAGCCGACCTAGCTGCGCTATAAGTAGGGGCCCCCGAGCTCATCCAATCACCCAGGCAGCCTCAGGCCCTTCCCCTAGAGCCCCCACTGCCAGCAATCGTCGGGGGGAAGCCGTCTTCCTCGTCTCCGGCCAATTCGGCCGCCGCCACTTTCCAGCTCCTTTCGTCGCGAGCAGGCCCTCTCCCACCTTTCCAGCACCACCACCTGACTCCTCTCGACTGTGCGGAGCTGCCCAGCCTCTCAAATGCGGTCAAGAACCACCGTAGCTCAGACCCCCAAATCCACCTGAAGCCACCTCTGCCGCGGAGCTCGCCGCCAGCGACTCCCTCCGTCCCCGCCAGCATTTCGACCACCGGGAGGACCGCCCTGGTCTGGCGGATCCATCCCTGCCCTTGGATCCCCGTGGGGAGCCGCCATTCATCGGCGAAGGTCGCCGGAGCCCCTCCCCGCTCGGACAGAGGAGGAAGAAGAGTGCGGGCAACTGGTCAAACCTGACCAGTGGGCCCAAGGGACCCACTGTCAGTGACACAAGCCGGCCCACGCTGGTTTAAGTGGAAGCGTAAAAACCCAAAGTACGTCTCCTCTGCCTCGAAAGCGTATTCTCCCCAAAATGTTTTCTTTTTCTGGTTTTTATTAAAAACAGAATATTGACTAAACTTTGACTGGCTATAACTTTTTAAATATAAGTCCAAATGACTTGATTCTTTTTCTGTAGTTTCCCAAATATTGTCTAGTTTTTTTCATATTTATTTGAAAATTTTCCAAACAACTTTTTTGTACTGTTTTGAAAGTATGTGTTAATTTAAATTTTCTTAAAATAGGATTATGGAGAGAGATGAAAACTTTCAAAAAAATTTGGAATGCACCGTGCCTCTCCGCAACTTGAAGGCAAGCATTCTGAACCCTGGCATAATATTGTTGTGTGTCGTTTGATACGATCGCAACAACACCTTGACACGAAGTTTCCGTTATTTCATGTGATGATATGATCATACTCATAAGTGCATATTGATGATTCCGTGCTATTGGCATTCGATATATTGGGATAGTAGACACCCTCGTATACCTTTCATGCCTATCGGGAGGAAGCCGGGAGAGCCTCTGTCTTGGGTAGACACGAGCTTGTCTCCAGTCTTCATTAAGACGGTTGTGTCCGGTACGGCATAGTGAGGCATGATGAGTGGTGATTTTGTCTGTTGGTTGAAACATATTTGTTATGCTAACCATGCAGGAAATACTTAAACCTCCTGAGTCGATCGTAGATCGAGTCTTGTTCCGGCAACCCCCATACTTGTTTCGTCCTACCACTTGTCCCTGCCATAGGTAGGGTACAGTTTAGTAAGTTGTCAACCCCTTTCCTAGCACACACCGTACAAAGAGGCCATGGTGGAAGATACCGGAGGCCTCCGGTAGGCATGCCACCTGGTCCGGGGGCATGGGTGTTTTCGGTTGGAGCCGAAGGGGTAGCCCCCCCTAGTTTGCGCGTGGTATAAATTTTGTGATCCCATGCTAATCGAGGTTGTAGCCTCCCCACTAAGAGTTTTGCTTAACATGTGTCATGGGTGATTCCTGACACCGGTAAGTTAGGCTTGTGTGTGCGGTCAGGTGTGTTTTCAATTAAAAGACCGTAGACGGAATTAGTCCCGGTGCACTAAAGGAATCCGTTACTCGTGGGTAAAGAGTACACCCTCTGCAGAGATTATATCTATTCAAATAGCTGTGTCCATGGGTAAGGACTACCGTCTAGGATGGGTCAAGTGTCGGTCTTAGTGTCGGTCTTCGGAGGAGAAACTACTAAGCCAAGAACATTGATTATGACCTGTAACATATGATGGTTATGATTATTATTATTGTGGACTAACCGTTTGTATCATTTATATTAATGAGTATCCCTGGGACGGTTCTACCTCCTGGATACTCACTGTGATTATTCCTATATAAGCCCTTTATGTGGTGTCGCTCAGACGCCCGACTGTGGCATGTTTGTTATTTCAATTGCTTATAAGCCCTTTATGTGGTGTCGCTCAAACGCTCGACGGTGGCATGCTTGTTATTTCAATTACTTATAAGCCCTTTTTGTGGTGTCGCCCAGACGCTTGACTGTGGCATGATTATTGTATCTTTTATATATAAGCCCTTTATGCGGTGTCGCTCAGACGCCCGACTGAGGCATGCTTTATATTATTATCCTTTCGAGGCGTCGCTTCAGACACCTGATCGGTGCATTTTACTTTTATTCTCAGGTTGCTTAATTCATGTTCTATATGAATAATTTGTTTGCGTGCATTAGAAATTTTATTTCGTGACTGACATAGTGATCATGGCATAATTCAGAGCATGATTATCATTTGTTATACTATACCTGTGTTCATAATGTTTGCGAGTACATTCAAAGTACTCACTGGCTTGTCCCTGGCTATTGTCTTGGCCAGATTTCTTGCGTGGAGAGGAACATTGCGATGACAGCCCCGGAACCTATGCAATGGTGATAGCAGCCTCACGAAGATAGGAGTTATCCAGGTCAGCTGTTCCTGTGGGAAATGGAGTCCCATAGACGCTGATGATCCGCAAAACCACTTCCGCCATCAACCACTAGAAACCATTTGTTGTACTCATAGGCCAGAATGGTCTTGTACTACATATTATGTACCTTGCTTAGAATTTCTGTATCAAGTTGGTGTCTCATCAGCTAACAGTAATCCTGGGGCCGGTGAGCACAAGGGCCATTTTCTGGGAAATTAATATCCCGAAAAAACGGTCCTGACAAACTTGGTATCAGAGCCAGACTGACCATTAGCTAATCCTATCTTAGCTAGGTCGAAAAACGTAGGTAAACCAACCCACCAGACCTTAACCTAACCCCAGCCAAGCTTCTCGTGTAAGATAGCCACACAGTGACCCGACACTTTTTTTGGCAGTCGGTGCCCAACCTATCAGCCTAGCCTGCCGATCACACGCCTGTGACCGACACCTAAAGTGTCTCATTCGCAAGCATGTGAAGGAAGACTCCGTCCCCTTTTTCTATAAAAAGGGCACGCTAACCTCAACCCAGCACAGCACGGTCTCTACCCCAAACCAAGCTAAAATGCCTGGACCCATTGTTCACAATGAGACCACAGCAACCAACCTTGGAAGTTTGGTGACTGTGCTAGCAAACCTCACCCGCCGTGCCTTTGCATTAGAAGAGCCTCCAGAATATGTTGTGTACCAGGGGTCCATGAGCAGTGAGAGCCGTCAATTCTGGGCCACTGTGCACGTTTATGGTAGGGGTCTATTGCCAGAGCGCCCCTACAAGTTCACCAGAAGGACAACTTCCTTTGAGCCCCAAGCCATCCAACTAGCTGCTCGGGAGGCTATAGTTCAACTCCGGCAATTGTCGCCCAGAGTTAACTGTCGCTCATTCTACTACTACCCCAGCCGTGACGGGTATGGTAGGCCACCCCAAGTTGCCAATGGAGATCACGAGACAGATCCTGCATTGCTGCATCTAGTGCGCTATGTGAGTGCACTGGAGGAGCTGTTCGATCAAATCACCCTTGATCTAATCGAAGCTCGGGGAGAACTAATCCGCCGAGCCCCGGTAAGAAGAGAAGATGAGCCCGACGCCGACAACCCAGTCGTGCTGTTCGGACAACCGATCGAGACCTTGAGGTCAGCCCCAGCCATCGACCAAGGTGCTTTGGTGTCCCCAGAAGTGCTTCGTCGCCTTTTGGGAACACGCTCCAACGGGATTGTAGCCAACAATCCCCACGATGGTCATCATCGCTACCCCGACCCTGCAGTTCCTCAACCCCCTCCAGCTAACCCCGACGGTGAAACCCGTGGAGAAGCCTCGGCGTCCACAAGGCAAGCCCACTTAGATATTAACGAGGTAGACTAAGTCACTCGAGTAGTACCGAGTCTTAGTATGCCCACGCCCTGCAATTGTGTGATGTTGTATCGCCGTAATTAAATGCTGTCTGCTTGTGCGTCCCTATTTTAAATTGCAGCCATGCATAAGTGCATTAGTGTATGGCTACATTTTTAATCCCGGGCGTAACTTCCAAAAACCAACCCCGACGACACCCACGGTAATACGTCGCGCTTGTGAGATATGTGTATATGTCGCATTAACCCCGACCCCATAGAGCAGAACCGACAAACTAATTGCCCCTCACCACGGTAAATAACCCAGCCCAGTTGCTATATAAGAGACCACCTCGTGACCTTGCCAGATACCCCTCACCTTGTCAGCCGTGTCTTCCCATGTCGAGCCCTAGTATTTATCTGAGAACCCCAGATGCAAACCCAGGTAGTTTTCTTAGAATATTGTGGGACTTTACCTGCAGCACCATGAGTGCTACCCATCCACCCCAGTACGAGTTGCTCAAATCAAGGATCACCCCTTCCACCTTGAAATATTGGGCAGTAGTGCACATTCCTCCTGCAAACCCAAACCAAGACCCAACGGAAGTCTCCTTCGTGGGGAAATCTATGCCAACTCTGCATATGGCCATAGAAGCTGCTGCGTACGAAGCGCTTGCTCGCCTTCGATTCGCGGTACCCTATGCCAGCGATCGAGGGTATTACTACTTCCCGAGTCGCGCATCATCCGGAGAAGTAACATCCTTTCCCGGTGGACGAATTGAGAGAGACCCAGTACTGGCCAACCTCGCCCATTATGTCATCGCTCAAGAGCGTCTGACCCAGCGGGTAATTGGTTATCTCCAGAGCCTCGCTGATTTAAATCCCCAGATCGCCATCGGCAGACCACTGAGACCCGACCAGGAGAGACGCGTTCATCGACTAGTCAATCCGCTTCCCCCGATAGAAGAAGAGTGTGCCCCAGTACCAGAGACATTTTCTCGGGACCCTGTCCATTTGCCGTTTTCATTGTCAACGTCATAGATATGTTTATTTATGTGTTGCAGCTTATGCGTTGTACCCAAGTTTGTGCTATGAGTAAACTATTCGGTTTCAGCTAATAGGAGCAATATTTTCAAAACAACCCTTAGCAAATCTCGAGGACGAGATTTTTCCTAATGGGGGTAGTGTTGTAACACCCCAAAAATTTAACCATGATTTGTCTATTAAAATTTTGCCATGAAATTAATTTTTGTATTTTCTGCATTTTCTTTGATCTCAGAACCATTCTTTTCTTGGTTATTGTGGAGTTTTTACCCAAGTGAAAACTTTCCAAATGTTTTGTTGGACTTGTATACCCTCTCAAGAAAACTTTTCTTTTTATCAGTGGAATTAATTATATAATTATTTTCCTGATCTTTATTTCTTTAAAAATGGGTTCCCATGGTTTTATGGTCCCATTTGAACTACAACCCTTTGATAAATTTATTTAAAATTCCAACCAAAATTTGGGGATGTCATGTGATGTTTTTAAATCACTTTTATGCAAAAACATCTTTTATTCATTGGAGGTTTTGAGCTCTACCCCAAGTTTTCAAATCTGGTCCAGTTTGTATAATTGCACTACAACCTATTTAAATATTTCTTTAAAGCCTCCACCAAAATTATGGGATGTTAGTAGTAGTATATTATTCAACTTTATGCAAAAACCCAGTGATGTTCTTTGAAAAATTTGAGTAAAACAACCTCATCTTCATTCTGGTCCAACTTGGTGATTTGTACTGCAACCATATTTTTACTTGCTCTTTTACCCATGATTCTTTTTCCTGCTTGTGGACCACCCTACAAAACCCTTAAGTCCAGGAGATTGGGTCCATTGGAGGATTTTAAGTGCATGCAATAGTGCCTTTTTCTTTTTGTCCAAAACTGAAGATTTGCAAAACCTGCACTAGCAAGTTTCTGGTTTTGCCAAAACGACCTGTCCATCATCACCTACACCTAGAGAGACACTGATCTGGAGATTTTGGCCACCCCAAGAGTTGCCTAGATGCCCTGGGCATTCTGTCAAGCACCTTGAATGCATGGCCAACTTTGGCATGATTTTAAGTTTGCATTACAAGCTTGATCCACTGACCCAGCAGCCTTGTCCACTAAACTCCTAGATGCCTCTAACCTAGACCTGCTAATTGCCAACCTCACCCAAGCCTCCTAGCATGCCTTGGCATTTTGCCGAACAGTTGGCGTGCACGCTTTGGGCGCGGCCAGAGCGCGCGTTTTGCACGTGCGTGCGCACGAGTCGTCGTGTCCCGCTGCCGCCTACCAACGCCCGTTCTGGCCCCTCCCTTCTCCCGGCTGTCGCGCCCCAACCCCTCCCTCGCCGCAGAGCCGCCCTGGAGCCCCGCAGCGCCGCCGTCAGGTCGGCCGTGGCAGCTAGCGGACGGCCACAGTGGGCCTCTGCCATGGGTGGCGCCGCCCGAGCCATACACGCGCTCCAGCTCGCCCCCTTGAGCAGTGGAGAGCTCGTCGGGATGCGCCGACCAGCCCCAACCGCATCCACGTCGCCCTGTTGCAACAGAATGGCGGTTCGCCGATCTTATCTCCGGCCGCCGCGGAGCCGACCTAGCCGCGCTATAAGTAGGGGCCCCCGAGCTCATCCAATCACTCAGGCAGCCTCAGGCCCTTCCCCTAGAGACCCCACAGCCAGCAATCGTCGGGGGCAAGCCGTCTTGCTCGTCTCCGGCCAGTTCGGCCGCCGCCACTTTCCAGCACCGTTCGTCGCGAGCAGGCCCTCTCCCACCTTTCCAGCACCACCACCCGACTCCTCTCGACCATGCGGAGCTGCCCAGCCTCTCAAACGCGGTCAAGAACCACCGTAGCTCAGACCCCCAAATCCACCCGAAGCCACCTCCGCCGCGGAGCTCGCTGCCGGCGACTCCCTCCGTCCCCGCCAGCATTTCAACCACCGGGAGGACCGCCCTGGTCTGGCGGATCCATCCCTGCCCTTGGATCCCCGTGGGGAGCCGCCGTTCGTCAGCGGCGATCACCGAAGCCCCGCCCCGCTCGGACGGAGGAGGAAGAAGAGCGCGGGCGACTGGTCAAACCTGACCAGTGGGCCCAAGGGACCCATTGTCAGTGACCCAAGCCGGCCCACGCTGGTTTTTGTGGAAGCGTAAAAACCCAAAGTACGTCTCCTCTACCTCGAAAGCATATTCTCCCCGAAACGTTTTGTTTTTCTTGTTTTTATTAAAAACAGAATATTGACTAAACTTTGACTGGCTATAACTTTTTAAATATAAGTCCAAATGACTTGATTCTTTTTCTGTTGTTTCGCAAATATTGTCTAGTTTATTTTCATATTTATTTGAAAATTTTCTAAACAACTTTTTTGTACTATTTTGAAAGTATGTGTTAATTTAAATTTTCTTAAAATAGGATTATGGAGAGAGATGAAAACTTTCAAAAAGTTTTGGAATGCACCCTGCCTCTCCGCAACTTGAAGGCAAGCATTCTGAACCCTGGCATAATATTGTTGTGTGTTGTTTGATACGATCGCAACACCACCTTGACACGAAGTTTCCGTTATTTCATGTGATGATATGATCATACTCATAACTGCATATTGATGATTCCGTGCTATTGGCATTCGATATATTGGGATAGTAGACACCCTCGTATACCTTCCATGCCTACCGGGAGGAAGCCGGGAGAGCCTCTGTCTTGGGTAGACACGAGCTTGTCTCCGGTCTTCGTTAAGACGGTTGTGTCCGGTATGGCATAGTGAGGCATGATGAGTCGTGATTTTGTCTGTTGGTTGAAACATATTTGTTATGCTAACCATGCAGGAAATACTTAAACCTCCTGAGTCGACCGTAGATCGAGTCTTGTTCCGGCAACCCCCATACTTGTTTCGTACTACCACTTGTCCCTGCCACAGGTAGGGTACGGTTCAGTAAGTTGTCAACCCCTTTCCTAGCACACACCGTACAGAGAGGCCATGGTGGAAGATACCGGAGGCCTCCGGTAGGCATGCCACCTGGTCCAGGGGCATGGGTGTTTTCGGTTGGAGCCGAAGGGGTAGCTCCCCCTAGTTTCCGCGCGGTATAAATTTTGTGATCCCATGCTAATCGAGGTTGTAGCCTCCCCACTTAGAGTTTTGCTTAACAGGTGTCGTGGGTGATTCCTGACACCGGTAAGTTAGGATGGTGTGTGCGGCCAAGTGTGTTTTCAATTAAAAGACCGTAGATGGAATTAGTCCCGATGGACTAAAGGAATCTGTTACTCGTGGGTAAAGAGTACACCCTCTGCAGAGATTATATCTATTCGAATAGCCGTGTCCATGGGTAAGGACTATAGTCTGGGATGGGTCAAGTGTCGGTCTTAGTGTCAGTCTCCGGAGGAGAAACTACTAAGCCAAGAACATTGATTATGACCTGTGACATATGATGGTTATGATTATTATTATTGTGGACTAACCATTTGTATCATTTATATTAATGAGTATCCCTGGGACGGTTCTACCTCTTGGATACTCACTGTGATTATTCTTATATAAGCCCTTTATGTGGTGTCACTCAGACGCCCGACTGTGGCATGTTTGTTATTTCAATTGCTTATAAGCCCTTTATGTGGTGTCGCTCAGACGCCCGACTGTGGCATGCTTGTTATTTCAATTACTTATAAGCCCTTTTTGTGGTGTCGCCTAGACGCCCGACTGTGGCATGCTTATTGTATCTTTTATATATAAGCCCTTTATGCGGTGTCGCTCAGACGCCCGACTGAGGCATGCTTTATATTATTATCCTTTCGAGGCGTCGCTTTAGACACCCGATCGGTGCATTTTACTTCTATTCTCGGGTTGCTTAATTCATGTTCTATATGAATAATTTGTTTGCGTGCATCAGAAATTTTATTTCGTGACTGACATAGGGATCATGGCATAATTCAGAGCATGATTATCATTTGTTATATTATACCTGTGTTCATAATGTTTGCGAGTACATTCAAAGTACTCACTGGCTTGTTCCTGGCTATTGTCTTGGCAAGATTTCTTGCGTGGAGAGGAACGTTGTGATGACAGCCCCGGAACCTACGCAATGGTGGTAGCAGCGTCGTGAAGATAGGAGTTATCCAGGTTAGCTGTTCCTGTGGGAAATGGAGTCCCATAGACGCCGATGATCCGCAAAACCGCTTCCGCCATCAACCACTAGAAACCATTTGTTGTACTCATAGGCCAGAATGGTATTGTACTACATATTATGTACCTTACTTGGAATTTCTGTATCAAGTTGGTTTCTCATCAGCTAACAGTAATCCTGGGGCTGGTGAGCACAAGGGCCATTTTCTGGGAAATTAATATCCTGAAAAAACGGTCCTGACAATGAGCTCTACATGTGTTTTGATCTATGCCATGTCATTTTTACAGAGGTGATTGCCATGTTTTTTTGTGATCAATGTGGTGACTAGCACAAGCATGCAAAGTAGCCTTCGTGATATTGCAGATTTCAGGGACTTAGGATTTTACTAAGTCATCCCCCTGCTATTATTTTTATGCCATGTAAACATGATGCTACAGTGAGATCCATGCTTGTTTTGAGTTGCTTCAGTAAGGATGATTTGGACATATGGTTGTGCTCTATCCATCCATGCCCATGTTTGAAATTATGGAGTGCTCTAGCATGTCTTAATCTTGCTCTACTTGTGCTATAAAATGTTCCTAGCAGATTGTTTACATGTTAGTCAATTTTGCCATGGTTGTTGTTAGTGATTCATGCATGCTATGAACTTTCTCTTTCCATGGTTAGCTTCATGAGCATGTCTTCTTTCTTGTAGTATGCTTATCTTGTCATGCAAGGCTTTGTGATGAGTGCTTTGAGCTCGCAAAGATGCCCTCATAATTCTGTTTATGCCATGCTTTGTTTTCTGCTAAGTCTGAATCTGTTAACAAAACTTGCTATGTTTACATGGGTGCCATCATATTTTCTGTGCCCTTTTGGCTCATGTTCAGTAAGGGACTTTTGTTCTATGCTTTTAGTCGATTCATGCCATGCCTTTGTTTTCTATGATCTGTTCCTGTAGCATGTTGTTAGTTTGCTCTAAACATTGCTTCCTGATGTTATTCCTGGCATGTTAGTATTTTCACTAAGTCTGTGATGCTGTTATCTTTTGCACTTTTGCCATGCTTGTTTGAACCTGTTCTTGTGTGTTTTAGCCGTAGCTTAGTGTTCATCTTTTGTCAAGCATCTTGAGTAGATCACTTCCATATGCTTTGCTTAGTTTCTTGTTGCATTCTAGTTGGCATCGTGCTGTTAATCGCAGAATTGTGCCATTCTTGTTTTGCTTGTCATTTGCAAACAGTGCATCCGATTCCGGTGATCTTTATATCGATTTTGACCGAAATCATCTCATCTTTCCAATGGCACACTTGGTTTGCCAAGTTGAGGCCTGGTTGAACTTTCCCTTCCAAAGCACGCATATGCATTGCATATCACATCTCGCATATCATGCCATGTTTTGCATCATGTTGCTTGCGCATTGCACCATGATTGATTGTTGGTCCTTTGCTTGTGTTCTTGCTTTGGGTAGAGCCGGGAGACGAGTACGTGACCGAGGAACCTGTTGAGTACGCTAATGAGGATCAAACTTTTGTCAACTCTAAGAACTTTGCAGGCAAGATGACCATACCCTTGGAATCACTTCTATATTTGCTTGCTAGTTGTTCGCTCTATTGCTATGCCGCGCTACCTACCACTTGCTATATCATGCCTCCCATATTGACATGTCCAGCCTCTAACCCACCTTTCCTAGCAAACCGTTGTTTGGCTGTGTTTCCGCTTTTGCTCAGCCCCTCTTATAGCGTTGCTAGTTGCAGGTGAAGATGAAGTTTGTTCCATGTTGGAACATGGATTTTGTTGGGATATAATTATTATCTCTTATTTACTTTAATGCATCTATATAGTTGGTAAAGGGTGGAAGGCTGTAACGCCCTCGATGCGGCTATATCTCCCACGTGTCGAAGCATGATTTAGAGGCATAACCGCATTGAAGGCAATGTCGCAAGTGAGGTAATCTTCGCAAACAACCCATGTAATACATAAAGGGAAAGAGATACATAGTTGGCTTACAATCGCCACTTCACACAATTACAAGAATAAAGCATTACATCAACCGGATACAAACAAGGTCCGACTACAGAACCAAAATAAAAGAAGACTACCCAAATGCTACACAAATCCCCGATTGACCCCAACTGGGCTCGACTACTGATCAACTAGAACGAACAACACAAAGGACAAGATCTTCATCAAGCTCCTCCTTGAACTTGGTTGCGTCACCTGCTCAATTCAATGGCACCTGCAAGCTGGTTTTGGAAGTATCTGTGAGTCACGGGGACTCAGCAATCTCACACCCTCGCGATCAAGACTATTTAAGCTTATAGGGAGGGTAAAAGGTATGAGGTGGAGCTGCAGCAAGCGACTAGCATATATGGTGGCTAACATACGCAAATGAGAGCGAGAAGAGAAGGCAAAGCACGGTCGATAAAAGTATGACCAAGAAGTGATCCTAGAACAACCTACGTCAAACATAACTCCAACACCGTGTTCACTTCCCGGACTCCACCGTAAAGAGACCATCACGGTTACACACACGGTTGATGTATTTTAATTAAGATCAACTTCAGGTTTTCTACAACCGGACATTAACAAATTCCCATCTGCCCATAACCGCGGGCATGGCTTTTGAAAGTTCAAATCCCTGCAGGGGTGTCCCAACTTAGCCCATCACAAGCTCTCACGGTCAACAAAGGATAAACCTTCTCCCGAGACATTCCGATCAAACTCGGCATCCCGGTTCTACAAGACATTTTGACAATGGTAAAACTAAACCAGCAACACCGCTCGAATGTGCCGACAAATCCCGATAGGAGCTACACATATCTCGTTCTCAAGGCACACTCAGATGAGCTCTCCATACAACTAAAACCAAACCTCGAGTTTCCCCGAGGGGGCGCTGCACATGACTCTAGTTTGGACCAACACTCAGAGGAGCACTGGTCCGGGGGGGGGGGGGGTAAAATAATGATGACCCTCAGGAGCGCAACTCCCAAGGGAAAAGAAAAGGCTAGGTGGCGAATGGTAAAACCAATGTAGGGCATTGCTGGAGGAGTTTTACTCAAGGCAAACTGTCAAGGGGTTCCCATAATAGCCCAACCACGTAAGGAACGCAAAATATGGGAACATAACACCGATATGACGGAAACTAGGGCGGCAAGAGTGGAACAAAACACCAGGCATAAGGCCGAGCCTTCCACCCTTTACCAAGTATATAGATGAATTAATTAAATAAGATATATTGAGATATCCCAACAAGTAAACATGTTCCAACAAGGAACAACATCTCCATGTTCCAACAAGGAACAAACTTCAATCTTCACCTGCAACTAACAATGCTATAAGAGGGGCTGAGCAAAGCGGTAACATAGCCACTCAACGGTTTACTAGGACAAGGTGGGTTAGAGGCTTGGTTCAACAATATGGGAGGCATGATAAGCAAGTGGTAGGTATCGCAGCATAGGCATAGCAAAAGAGCGAGCAACTAGCAAGCAAAGATAGAAGTGATTTCGAGGGTATGGTCATCTTGCCTGAGATCCCGCAAGGAAGAAGAACGAGTCCATGAAGAAGACAAACGGACGTAGTCGAACGAATCCTCACAAACGCACCGTTAGCGGAACTAACCCGAAGAAGCAACATCGAAAAGAAGCAAACAACATAGTAAACAACCATCACATAAGCATGGCATGATGCACAATCAAGTATGATGCATGTCCGATTTAATGAAGCGTGTCATGGCAAAGTGCACAAACAAAACTACAAGTTAAATGGAGCCCAATATGCATCGGGATGCATATTGACGGAACACCACATCAATTATTTAGTTCTCTCTTGGTTATGTACCCAACAATATTAAATATTGTTAAACATGGCAAGAGGGGAAGCATGATGAAACTATCTAATCTAGGCAAGTTTAAATGAGGCCGGAAGCAACGAACAACAATTCAAGTAAATCCCCATATGCATATATTAGGTTTGGTACTGTTCTGCCATAAACCATATTTTAGAGTTATTAAACATGCAAAGTGAGTACACCATGTTAAACTAGGCAATTTTATACCCCATTTATATATAAAAATTATTTAAAACCGAGCTACGGTTATTAAGTTATGAAATAAACTATTTTAACATGTCATTTGTGCAAAACAATGCAAACAACAATTTTAATCAGTTTTTAACAGGGATAAAAGTTGCATATTGTTAAAGAACATGAAAAACTGAGCAAGATGCATATATGACATGTTTCATTTGGATGCATGGATATTTAGTTATGAGCATTTTAAACTGATGGCATTACTGTAAATAAGAATGCACTGGGAAATGGTAAAATGCACATACTGAAAAAAAATATGCACGGGCCGGATTCAACGCACTGTGCAAGCCCGGTAGCAGATTTGGCCCGAAGTGGATGTGTGCATGCAAACAGTACAGGAAAAACAGAGCAAAAAATGGGGACAGCTGGGACTTGATCCCACGACCTCCTGGATAGAGGAGCAGGGTGTTTACCACTGCGCTACTGCTGCATGTTGTGCAAAACAAGGGCGTCGCTCTACTTGTACAAAATCAGAGACCAGGCCTTCTTCTTCCTGGGTAACAGAGGAACTCGGTGACGACGCCGGCGAGCAAGACAACGACCTTCACGACCACAGGCCAACGGCGGGGGTGCGGAAATAGGTGAGGGTGCGCGTGTTCATGAAGGGAGCGGAGGAAGGACGCTGGAGCTCGAGCTTCGAGCTGGGACTCGTCTCGGCTGCGGCGCACAATCAGGCGAGGCGGGAGCTACAACGGCGGGTGAAGGAGGGAAACGGGGCTCGTGAGCGAGAGATGGCGTGTGCTGCGAGCGTGGGCGTGCGCGAGTACAGGAGCTTGCGCCAGGCCGAGCCTGGTTTGGCCATGGCTACCGGCCGGAATAGAGATGTGCGGGACTCATGCGCGTGCTGTGGATGCAGTAAGTGAGCGGCGGCAGGTGCGCGAGGCGAGGCGACGCAGACGTGCGCGGAGGTGTGGCAGCGAAGGTGCAGCAATGGGGTGGCCTGTGTGCAGAGGACGCAGAAGCATATGTTCGGCTTGGTTCAAAACGGCTATGGTACGTCGGGAGTGGAGCTTTGCTCGTGTGGATGACACCTAGGGAAAACGAATGATGGGAGAAAGGCATGAGGAGGAGCAGAGCGTCACCTTGGGGGTGCTGCTGGAGTCGTTCATGATCAAGTGGCCATGGACGGCGGGAAGGCGCCCTGATCGTGGCGAGGGTGCTCGGGTCCATGAAGCAGGGGAAGAAGACGTCGAGGAGGAGCTCGATCCGGGCTCGAATGGACGCTTGCGAGGTCGAGGAAGAAGAGGGAGACGCGGGCGTCGCTCCCCGAGGAAGAAGACGATGGCGTCGAGCTTGATCGCGCCGGAGTAGAGCTCGGGCATGATGTTGGCGACGGCTATGGCGTGGAGTGGCTTACCTTGCGGCGGCTAGACGAGGAGGAGGGAGGAATGGAAAGAGAAGAGACCCTAGGGTACCGGGGAAAGATTTATAGGAGGTAGGGAGGCTGTCCCGGTCGTCAAATCAAGCCGGCTGCCGACGTGGATATACTGGATGCGCTGCCGTACACGAGAGAAGAAGATGAACAGGGCGGTAGTGCTGGTGGGCTGAAAGCGAACAGGTAAGTGGCTTCGTTGGGTTGCGGGATCTGCTACTGGACCGGCTCTACTGGGCTGCTCTTCCTTTCTCTCCTCATGTCTTTTCCTTAATCCTTTAGACAGAAATAACAAGAGCAGAAATGCACAGGGAGATGAGGAAGGAAGTAGGCTGATAAAGAAATATATATAAGATCCTGGATTTTTGCACAGTTTGAATAAAATGGTTTGGACATTTTTAAGGATATAAAAATAATTCAATTTTGAATTAAATTCAAACTTGAGCCATTTTTTAACCCAACCAAAACAACTCCAAAGGATCTGAAATTTGGTAGAGAGGGTGTAGGCATCATTTAGGATTTATAGGGATAGGTTTGTACATTTTTCTGAATAGGGAAAATGCCACAAGAAAAATAAATGGAATAAAGAAGAATGGAGAAGTTTGGATGGGATAGAAACTTGGGTGAATCCACGTTGAAGTTGAGCAAAAAGTAAAAGAGAAAGGATCAACTACAAGAAGAAGGAGTTGTAATGCACATGAACAAGTAAAAGAAAACAAGCACAACAATCATATGGAGACGAATGCATGATGCAAAATAATAACAATAACAACAACAATAATAATAATAATAATAATAATAATAATAATAATAATAATAATAATAATAATAATAATAAAACAAACATCACAAGCAAGCAAGCAATCATATGCATGAAGATGGAAAGCACAAGGTGAGAATAAAAGATAACACAAGCATGATGATGCAACAATTTATTAGTACAATCATGGCAAGATGCAACACGCAAGCAAATGACAAGACAACAACAACGAATAACTGGAAGACACCTGGCGCAACGGTCTCGGGGCGTCACAAAGGCTCGGCCTTATGCCTGGTGTTTTGTTCCACTCTTGCCGCCCTAGTTTCCGTCATACCGGTGTTATGTTCCTTGATTTTGCGCCCCTTACGCGGTTGGGTGTTATGGGAACCCCTTGACAGTTTGCTTTAAATAAAACTCCTCCAGCAAGGCCCAACCTTGGTTTTCCATTTGCCTAACAACCTATCACCTTCCCTTGGGTTCTGCAGACTCAAGGGTCATCTTTATTTTAACCCCCCCGGGCCAGTGCTTGTCTAAGTGTTGGTTCGAACTAGAGCCCCTTGCAGCGCCACCTCGGGGAAACTTGAGAGCTGGTTTTAGTTGTACAGATTGCTCATCCGGTGTTTCCCTGAGAACGAGATATGTGCAGCTCCTATCGGGATGTCGACACATCGGGCGGCTTTGCTGGTCTTGTTTTACCATTGTCGAAATGTCTTGTAACCGGGATTCCGAGACTGATCGGGTCTTCTCGGGAGAAGGAATATCCTTCGTTGACCGTGAGAGCTTGTGATGGGATAAGTTGGGACACCCCTGCAGGGTTTTGTACTTTTGAAAGCCGTGCCCATGGTTATGTGGCAGATGGGAATTTGTTAATATCTGGTTGTAGAAAACTTGACACTTAACTTAATTAAAATGAATCAACCGCGTGTGTAGCCGTGATGGTCTCTTCTCGGCGGAGTCCGGGAAGTGAACACGGTTCTTGTGTTATGCTTGAACGTAAGTAGTTTCAGGATCACTTCTTGATCATTTCTAGTTCATGACCGTGCATTGCTTCTCTTCTCGCTCTCTTTTGCGTAAGTTAGCGCTAGTGCTTGCTGCAACTCCACCTCACTACCCCTTTCCTACCTTTAAGCTTAAATAGTCTTGATCGCGAGGGTGTGAGATTGCTGAGTCCCCGTGACTCACAGATACTTCCAAACAGATGCAGGTGTCGATGATGCCAGTGCAGATGACGCAACCGGGCTCAAGTGGGAGCTCGATGAAGATCTTGTTCGTTGTGTTGTGTCTTTTCCAGATGATCAGTAGAGGAGCCTAGTTGGGGCGATCGGGGATCTAGCATTTGGGGTTGTCTTTCTTTATTTTTTTGGTTCTGTAGTCAGACTTTTGATTGTACCTTGATGATGTATGATATATTTATGTATTATGTGAAGTGGTGATTGTAAGCCAACTCTTATACCTTCTTATTCAGTACATGGGATGTGTAAAGATTACCCCTCTTGCGACATGCCTACCATGCGGTTATGCCTCTAAGTCTTGCCCCGACACATGGGAGATATAGCCGCATCGTGGGTGTTACAAGTTGGTATCAGAGCTTTCCCCGACTTAGAAGCCCCCTGCTTGATCGAATTGCTGACGTTGTTGAGTCTAGAACAAAATGTTTTGAGTCTTAGGATTATATATATCGGAGGGTAGGATTCTTTTTACTCCTCAGTCCCTTCGTC
The DNA here is from genome assembly GCF_018294505.1 of Triticum aestivum. Taxonomy (NCBI): domain Eukaryota; kingdom Viridiplantae; phylum Streptophyta; class Magnoliopsida; order Poales; family Poaceae; genus Triticum; species Triticum aestivum. The sequence continues at coordinate 185,792,936 of NC_057806.1, forward strand.
TTAGGATTATATATATCTGAAGTAGAGTTTTGACTCTTCTCTCCTTAAATTTCACGAATTTTTTTAGGATCACGCGGGTATCTTGGAATCGTTCCGATGGTTTTGTGACGAGAACATTGTTCTTGGTGCCTCCTGACATTTAGGGGTTGTGGCAGTGTCCCGGGGAGTTGAGCTCCGAGGTGTTGTCGTCACAATTTTATCATTGCAGTTCTGGAATACCTGAGTTCGCCGACATCGAAAATCTCTTTTATGCAGTTGTTGGTGAGATAACCTCGACGCCACCCAGTACTAGGGCGGGAGTTCGGGAGTATTGCCATAACTCGTATAACGTATGCTTTTCGAAGGTTGAGGTAAATGATTTCCGAAGGTTTCTTGGTTATGTGTTGAAGGATGGATACAACTAGATGTAGGATTTGCTAGTTTTGGGTGAGATATTATGCTTCCCCTGTATCCCCAACACCTGATTGCATAACCAGAAAGTGTCGGGAGTTTAAAAGTGGGAATTCAAGTATATCTTACAATATCTTCCAACAGACACATGATACGACATGGGGTCTATCTTATGTTTGTTTCTGTCACATACCTGGTCCTGTTATGCACTAGGCTAGACCCTCATGTGAGCATCATGTTTTAATTCAAGTGAAATTTGAATTGAGGAATTTTCAAAGCCTCAGAAGACCTCTAAAAATAACCAACATTTAAATTTCATCAAATGAGTCCAAAGAAATGTTCCTGTTACTCTGTGAAAATATTGGTAAGAGGTAAAATTCAAACCAATATTTTTGGAATCACAGAATTATTTATTTTTGGGCCTTTGACTTAAACCAATGACATATTTGAGTTGAATTTATTTCTATTATATAAGAAATAAAGTTCAAATATTTTTGTAAGTTGCCTGTGACCTTGGACTAGTTCCTGAGCTCACATCCAATTTACAGAAAGTTTTAGAAAAATGATTTGATATTTTAAATCAAATCAAAACCAATTGCAGAAAATAGAAAAGAGAAAGAAAGAGAGAGAGAATCTAACCTGGCGCTCACCTGGTAGCCCAACCGGCCCAGCACTGCAGCTGGCCGGCCCAGCCCACCACTGCAGCCCCTCCGTCGTCTTCCTCCCCTCTCCCCGAAGCAGCTGCGTGCCGGCGTGCCGGCGAGCCGCGCCAGCTCCTCCCTGCCTGCCTGGCTACCCCCCCGACGCTCTCTCACTCTCTCTGGATCTCTCCCCTTCCTCTGTTCTCCCCACCGAGAGCCGCCGCCGACGTCGCTCGCAACCACCGCGGCCACAGCCACTTCCTCGCTCCCTCTCTGCGTACCCGAGCTCAGCCCGGACCCCAAGCCCCTCTACGTCGACCCACTGAAGCCCAGATGCCCCAAGACAATGCCGCGACGCTTCTTCCCCGACCACGGCCGCCGGATGCCGCCGTCCGATTCATCCTCTCCGCCGTCTCCCCGAGCACGCCGACCTGCTCTTCGAACTCACCGTGAGCCCCTGTCCATTTCCCCTCTCTCCCCGTGCCCGCCCACGCCTTCTAACCACCGTGGCTGTCGGAGCCGACAGCTCCTCGCCGCCGGCCATGGCGCCGCCGTGGCCAGAGGCCGAACCAGCCGCTTCCGCACGCGTCATCGTTCTCCTCACCTCACCAGGAGCACGCCGAACACACCAGCGCCTCTCCTAGTGCACTTCCACGTCGAAACGCCCGACGCCCGAACTCCGGCCGCCGCCAGGAGCTCGTTTCCAGCGAACCCCAGCCTCCCTGTGCCCAGCTGCGTGCGCCCCTAGATGCGCGGGAGCACGGGCTCCCTCTTGGTGCCCTCAGCGCGACCAGCCGCGGGCTGTAGCGCCGTCCCGAGCAACTCCGGCGAGGTCTCACCGTCGCCGTGGTCGCCGGCGTCACTTGCTGACGTGGCTGGCTTAATTAGCACACTAACAGACACTGACAGCGGGCCCCGTAGCGGGTCAAAGACCGAGTCAACGCGGGTTTAGTGTATGTCTCACTGACCAATGGACCCCACGGGTTAGGTTTGACCTGGGGCGCCCAGTTGACTCCGCTGACGTCACAGTGACGTGGTGCTGACGCCATAAATCATTTTCTGGATTTATTATTATTCAGGAAATTTCAGAAAATGCCCTGAACTTCAATAAATCATAGAAAATCAACCGTAAGTCAGAATGAAATAAGTTATATATGAAAAATGATCAGAAAAATTCAAGGAATCCATTTGTACCATTTTAAGCCATGTTAGAACAACTTATGCCTACTGTTTAGGACAAATCATATAAAGGGCATTTAAATAATCATATATGGAGTTGGAGTTTGAATCATGTATTCAAACCAACTTCATTTAAATCATAGCTAGGTGCATTAGCTCAAAACACCAGCATATTGCCATGTCATTATCATGCATCATATTGTTGCATTGCATTGATCGTGTTTCTTCTGTGTTTGCCGGTGTTGTTCCCCCTCGATAGACGCTGTACCGATGATGTGATCGTTGACATTGATGAAGACTGAATGTTATCTTAAGAAGTGCCAGGCAAGCAAAACCCCCTTGTTCATTCCGATACAATCCTACTCTCTCGCTCCTGCTCTCTTTTAATGCATTAGGACAACACCGATTCATCTATTACTTGCTGCGGTAGCTGAACCCCTTTATCCTTTGCATGACCTGTCATTGCCACAGTAAATAGATGAAACCCACTAGCATGAGTAGGAGTTGTTTGAGCCCTGTTGTGCCTACTCATTCATGCTTGTTTGTCATGCCTGCTACTGCTTAGAGTTGAGTCAGGTCTGATTCATCGGGGATGAATCAGAGGTGTGTGAACATGTCCTACTGTGTGTGAGCTAAGTGTGCGAATACGATTTGGTAAAGGTAGCGGTGAGAGGCCATGTAGGAGTACATGGTGGGTTGTCTCATTGCAGCCGTCCTCAGGAACTGAGTTCTGTGTTTGTGATCCATGATTCAGCTACTACCACGCATTGGGCCCGAAACCAATGGACCCTCTCGGCTTCTTAATCACCCTTGTCCTCTGTCCAGGAGTTGCAAGTAGTTTCTGGTGTTTGTAGTATGCTGGAGGCCGTGGGCAGCGCTGACCGGAGGGGTGGGCTGTGATGCGGTAGGCACGTGGCCGGGTATACCGGGCGCCCGTTTGGTGTCACGGAACCCTGTTCACATCGTTTGGGGCTGTGAGCGAAACTCCGGCCGGATCTCCTCATGGATGGAACCCGAATAGGCGATAAACCTGGACTAGAGACTTGAGTGTTTAGGTAGGCCGTGGCCGACACCCACGTTGGGCTTCCGCTTGAAGGTTGCCGAGTACATGTCGTGTAAACGGCGGTAAGTGGTGAGAGCGTGTGTGAAGAAGTACACCCCTGCAGGGTTAACATCATCTATTCGAATAGCCGTGTCCGCGGAAAAGGACTTCTGGGTTGCCTATAACAGTTCATAGACAAGTGAAAGTGGATACTTTAAAATGCGCAAGATAAGCGTGAGTGCTATGGATGGCGTTCTCGTAGGGAGACGGGAGCGGATCCATAGTGGTGTATTGGTTGGTGAATATGTGGACTCGTGTGCGCCACCTCAAAAGAGTTGCTTGCAGTCGTAGTTCAGGATAGCCACCGAGTCAAAGCTGGCTTGCTGCAGTTAAACCCTACCATCCCCTTGTTGATAATGATGCATATGTAGTTAGTTCTGATGTAAGTCTTGCTGGGTACATTTGTACTCACGTTTGCCTATTTTATGTTTTTTGCAGAGAGACTTCGGTCTCACTAGTAGTTCCGCGTGGACTTCGATGTTTAGCTTGTTACCTCAGCTACGATCTTGTGCCCTCGGCAGGATCTGGTAGATAGTCAGGCTTCTCAGCCTTTTTCATTTGTAGATGTCTGTACTCAGACATGTTGAGCTTCCGCTTGTGCTTTGATTTGTATGCTCTGAATGTTGGGTCATGAGACTCATGTTTGTAATATCTCGCTCCTCGGAGCCTATTGAGTAAATACTTGAGTCGTAGAGTCATGTTGTGATGCCATGTTGTGTTTGCACATATCGAGCATATTGTGTGTATGTTATTGAAATGCTTGGTATGTGTGGGATCTGACTATCTAGTTGTTTATCTTTAGTAGCCTCTCTTACCGGGAAATGTCTCCTAGTGTTTCCACCGAGCCATGGTAGCTTGCTACTGCTCCGGAACACTTAGGCTGGCCGGCATGTGTCCTTCTTCGTTCCTGTGTCTGTCCCTTCGGGGAAATGTCACGCGATGAATACCGGAGTCCTGTTAGCCCGCTACAGCCCGGTTCACCGGAGTCCTGCTAGCCCAGTGCTACAGCCTGGATTCACTCGCTGATGACCGACACGTTCGATGCTGGGTCATGGATGCATGTCCCTGTAAGTTAGTGCCACTTTGGGTTCACGACTAGCCATGTCAGCCCGGGTTCTTTGTCATATGGATGCTAGCGACACTATCATATACGTGAGCCAAAAGGCGCAAACGGTCCCGGGCCAGGTAAGGTGGCACCCGTGGGAATACCGTGCGTGAGGCCGCAAAGTGATATGATGTGTTACATGCTAGATCGGTGTGACTTAGGATCGGGGTCCTGACAGCGTTGGTATCAGAGCTTGACTGCCTGTAGGATTAGCAAGCCAAACTGGTCGAAGTTGAGTCTAGAAAATGCTTTAGTTATATAAGGGAATTGATTGTGGGATGGAACGTAAGGCTCTTTTTACTCCTTATACCTCATGGCCTTCTGATCTGAGTCATCATCTTCTCTTCTGCGGGGATTAAGAACTAGGCTATCTCCTCTTTCTATCAGGATCACGTGTTACTAATCAGTAGACTTATAAGATTGTTGGATTTAAGTCTCAGTTCAGTTCCTACTACTTCCGTATGTTAATTGTTGATCTCGAAACCTTGATATTGTGCTTCTGAGTGGTTATGCCACCATTTTGTAGTATGTCTCCAAACTTTTTGAGCATTTACAACCGTTATGCTGTCTGAGTCATCCCAGGTTCCTAAACAATCTGATGCATTTGCAAAATCCTTTTCCCTCTGGTTTCGATATTCCTTTAGGCCAGGTTAACCACACTAATTGGTGAGTTGAGGTACTCTGTTGCCTTGACATATATGTTGGAGCTATTATTATGACCCTAGGTGTCTAGAGTATCACCTAGTAATTTAGCCATGTTTTGTGTTCCCCGTGTGATGAATCTGGCCATCATTCTCGAAAGCATCCCGTGATGTTATTAGTTAGTAGGTATTCCATTGCGGGGTTCTTGAACCCGAGATTCACTCTACTTACTTCATGTTGATAGTGTTTGCTAGTTCCTTTAGGTTATTAGTAACTTTGCGATAGTCCTCGAGGTTCATGGTACATCCTTCTTCCAATTACCATGAACCATTCTTGGCAGGAGTTCTTCTGAACCAAAAGATGACAACAAGAGTGCTCTCGATGAGTTCTCCATGCTATATTGTGACTCTGCCAGCTCAACCTTTCTGCATGGGTTATCCGGAAGAATTATGTTGAACTTGGTTCGACATACTAATCTATGCATCCACAACTCAGAAAGTTATATGTTCCTTTGAGTTGTCCCTCTTTAGTTGTCTACTGACCTTCGTCTATCAATTGATAGTCAAGAGTATGCGTGCGTTCGTTTATCGATGCCTATTACTCTTGTGGTCCGTCAAGCCATTCTATCGCGGAATGACTAGGAGAAACAAACTCCAGTACCTCTTCCATATCCAGGATTGGGTCAAAGAAGTTGTGCTCCACAGAACAAATTGCTAATCCAGCTTTTGTTCTGCTCTACCTTGGAGTATTACCATCTTTTATATCGGGATTGTTATAGGAATTGCACACCATCCTATGAACTCTTGGTACAGTGATACTTCTCACCATCGTTATTCATTTCTCGGTCCCCGTGTTGTTGCAACCGGAACGCCGACAAGTGAATCGTGATGTCTGAAATCAATACTCCTAGCAATACTATTGCTTGGTAGTTAAAGGACAAAACTTTCACTCTTAGCGTGTTGGTTATTGAATCATCATTCTAAGACTGATTGTGCTACCTAGTCCTTGTTCTCGGTGCACTCCTCGATCGATGAGTTAGGATTATTTCAAATCTTCGCTCTATTGATCATATCGTCTTGCCTCAAAAAGCAAGATTGTTCTCGAGCTTAGTAACATATCGGTGGTTCATGATTTTCCAAATATCTTCACGAAAGTATCACCAGGTTGTCGCCTGACCGCTATGTTGAGTTCGTAATCAAGTTGGTTTCTTGTAAACTAGCCATTCTCCAAGAATCTGTGTTGCATACCCCTGAGTTGGTTGGTCAAGCTAAACAACAACTTGGAGAGTTGGAAGATGGAAGTTTGTCCGATTTAGTTCATCTTAAGGGATATCTTGTATGTGTGTTGAAGAAAGACGATATCTTCATCGATTGAGCCTTGTGACCAGTTGTTGGACCTATTGTCTTGCCAAAACTTTGATTTGAGTGTGGGCTATCCTCAAATCAAATCAGAACCAACGATGTTCTTAATGTTGTCTTACTCGTGGTTGATCCCTCGAGCATACACCATTATATCCTTTGGTCTGACCAATACTATCACTTGTTCACATAATTCTGGAATTTCACTTATGTGGAAACCTGGATGAATTGTTGTTGAGCCCATCGACAACATTTTGTCTCCTCCATGATTTGTGTTGAACATTAAGCTAGTATTGGAAACTTTTGAAAGCATTTGTTCATGCTAGCTCATGAAGCATATGTTCGGATGTAAGAAGTGACTTCCTCCAGTTCATGTGCATTTGATGCAAGTTGCCGCTGTGGATTTGAGAAAGTCAATGTTGCTTCCTTTAGAATCGTCTCAAATCATTCATGCATACGTGCGAAGTATTCTGTGGTTCGAAGACTTGCAACCTTCATTCCATATGTAGTCCTAGCACACCAAGCCACTGATTGATTTGTTCAAGGAGAAGAAGTCTCTTCTTAAGAGCAAGACTTATGCGAGGACTTCGATATCCTCGATGATGGTTCCCCACCGGAACTCGGTAGTGTTTTATTGTAAGACTACCATGGGATCATGTTTGTCTGGGACAACGTGTTCACATGTTGTAGCAGAACCAGCTCATGTCTTGGAGCTTACTGCCGTAGTTCATTCCCCGAGAATCTCACAACACCGTCTCGTCGATTTGTGTTGTAAACTTTCATTATTCTTTCTAGACTTGATGAGTCTGGAATATTCTGACACCAACCAGATCTGAATCTCAGGCAGATGTGATGGTTGGAACATTTCCCAAGAACTATAATATTGGTCTCGCGATAACCGGTAAAGTGGATGTCGTGGCCAACACACCCAACCGGAAGACCTCCTGTTGTAGTATCTTGATTTGAGGAAGTTGGCCAGCTCCCCATAGGGATTTCGTAGGATTTACTCCCTAGTTGCCCCTATGGATTTCTGTGTTCCGAAGTCTGACCTTTTTACTTGATGTTCCAGATATCAAACCATATCTATGAATGGGTTACACTAGCACATCAAGGAGAACATTAGAAGCAGAGTGCTAAATGTCTCTCGGTCGATCATCCAGATTTCGTTCCCTTGGCCTCGCTAAGGTGAAATCTGAGAAAGTGTTATCCTCCTTTGCATCTGCATCGTCCATCGCTATTCATCATGGTAGTATGTTGTGTTGTCAGCACCCTTGACACGGATGTTGATAAAACCTTGATGATTGTGGAAATGCTCAAGTTCTTGAGAGCACGCACAAGTGCTACGTGTTATCATCGGCTCTAACTGGGATTCCTCTCAGTTTCCTCGGCAATGCTATGACCTTTTCAAACAGTGAATTCACTCTCTATTGTTGGGTTCTTCCCCAGTTACCAGAATCATTCCCAGCATTTGCATTTTGTTCCCAGCTTGCACCGCCAATGTGCCATTCTACCATGGGTCCCTTCCATTTCCGGTGGTAAGCAAATTCATCCATTACGTTGTCCTCAACAAGTTAATCCACATCATCCATTCTAGTCTGGATATGCCATTCCTTTGCACTCCACCAAACGATCGCTCGAGAATTGCCTTAGGCTGGTATAAAGAGTTTCAATGATCTCTAAATCAAAGGTAATTCTTTTTGCCACTTAAGGGGATGATTCTACGAGTCACCTTCCCTAAGGTGCATCATTATGGTATCATGGCAACTCAACTCCTCGCAACGTTGGCAATCGTTTACCACCTTCTTAGGTGTGGAATTGTTGTCTACCTAGTGAACCTTCGTCATCTGCTTCACTCCATTCCTCTAGATGTGTGCTTCGTGTCTCAGCTCGAGAGATGTTACTATGTTTTATTCCGTGAGTTGATCCCGAGTTGTTCGATCTTTGAGAAGATCGATTCCGTAGAGTTTCCCTCTGTCATCGTCATGTTGGATGAAGATTTCGAAGGTAAGACATCAAGATCAATTTGAGTCAGTGAATCAACATCTTGAGAAGGACAGTTGGATTGTGGAGATCGTGTTAGCTTGTGACCCCTCTGACTCTTTACCTCACGTCTTGAATCTCGGGACGAGATTTTTGTTTAGTGGGGGTGAGTTGTCACATCCCTGGTCCTGTTATGCACTAGGCTAGACCCTCATGTGAGCATCATGTTTTAATTCAAGTGAAATTTGAATTGAGGAATTTTCAAAGCCTCAGAAGACCTCTAAAAATAACCAACATTTAAATTTCATCAAATGAGTCCAAAGAAATGTTCCTGTTACTCTGTGAAAATATTGGTAAGAGGTAAAATTCAAACCAATATTTTTGGAATCACAGAATTATTTATTTTTGGGCCTTTGACTTAAACCAATGACATATTTGAGTTGAATTTATTTCTATTATATAAGAAATAAAGTTCAAATATTTTTGTAAGTTGCCTGTGACCTTGGACTAGTTCCTGAGCTCACATCCAATTTACAGAAAGTTTTAGAAAAATGATTTGATATTTTAAATCAAATCAAAACCAATTGCAAAAAATAGAAAAGAGAAAGAAAGAGAGAGAGAATCTTACCTGGCGCTCACCTGGTAGCCCAACCGGCCCAGCACTGCAGCTGGCCGGCCCAGCCCACCACTGCAGCCCCTCCGTCGTCTTCCTCCCCTCGCCCCGAAGCAGCTGCGTGCCGGCGCGCAGGCGAGCCGCGCCAGCTCCTCCCTGCCTGCCTGGCTACCCCCTCGTCGCCCTGGTCGCCTCCCGCGACGCCACGCAACCCCCCCGACGCTCTCTCACTCTCTCTGGATCTCTCCCCTTCCTCTGTTCTCCCCACCGAGAGCCGCCGCCGACGTCGCTCGCAACCACCGCAGCCACAGCCACTTCCTCGCTCCCTCTCTGCGTACCCGAGCTCAGCCCGGACCCCAAGCCCCTCTACGTCTACCCACTGAAGCCCAGATGCCCCAAGACGATGCCGCGACGCTTCTTCCCCGACCACGGCCGCCGGATGCCGCCGTCCGATTCATCCTCTCCGCCGTCTCCCCGAGCACGCCGACCTGCTCTTCAAACTCACCGTGAGCCCCTGTCCATTTCCCCTCTCTCCCCGTGCCCGTCCACGCCTTCTAACCACCGTGGCTGTCGGAGCCGACAGCTCCTCGCCGCCGGCCATGGCGCCGCCGTGGCCAGAGGCCGAACCAGCCGCTTCCGCACGCGTCATCGTTCTCCTCACCTCACCAGGAGCACGCCGAACACACCAGCGCCTCTCCTAGTGCACTTCCACGTCGAAACGCCCGACGCCCGAACTCCGGCCGCCACCAGGAGCTCGTTTCCGGCGAACCCCGGCCTCCCTGTGCCCAGCTCCGTGCGCCCCTAGATGCGCGGGAGCACGGGCTCCCTCTTGGTGCCCTCAGCGCGACCAGCCGCGGGCTGTAGCGCCGTCTCGAGCAACTCAGGTGAGGTCTCGCCGTCGCCGTGGTCGCTGGCGTCACTTGCTGACGTGGCTGGCTTAATTAGCACACTAACAGACACTGACAGCGGGCCCCATAGCGGGTCAAAGCCTGAGTCAACGCGAGTTTAGTGTATGTCTCACTGACCAATGGACCCCACGGGTCAGGTTTGACCTGGGGTGCCCAGTTGACTCCGCTGACGTCACAGTGACATGGTGCTGACGCCATAAATCATTTTCTGGATTTATTATTATTCAGGAAATTTCAGAAAATGCCCTGAACTTCAATAAATCATACAAAATCAACCGTAAGTCAGAATGAAATAAGTTATATATGAAAAATGATCAGAAAAATTCAAGGAATCCATCTGTACCATTTTCAGGCATGTTAGAACAACTTATGCCTACTGTTTAGGACAAATCATATAAAGGGCATTTAAATAATCATATATGGAGTTGGAGTTTGAATCATGTATTCAAACCAACTTCATTTAAATCATAGCTAGGTGCATTAGCTCAAAACACCAGCATATTGCCATGTCATTATCATGCATCATATTGTTGCATTGCATTGATCGCGTTTCTTCTGTGTTTGCCGGTGTTGTTCCCCCTCGATAGACGCTGTACCGATGATGTGATCGTTGACACTGATGAAGACTGAATGTTATCTTCAGAAGTGCCAGGCAAGCAAAACCCCCTTGTTCATTCCGATACAATCCTACTCTCTCGCTCCTGCTCTCTTTTAATGCATTAGGACAACACCGATTCATTTGTTACTTGCTGCGGTAGCTGAACCCCTTTATCCTTTGCATGACCTGTCATTGCCACAGTAAATAGATGAAACCCACTAGCATGAGTAGGAGTTGTTTGAGCCCTGTTGTGCCTACTCATTCATGCTTGTTTGTCATGCCTGCTACTGCTTAGAGTTGAGTCAGGTCTGATTCATCGGGGATGAATCAGAGGTGTGTGAACATGTCCTACTGTGTGTGAGCTAAGTGTGCGAATACGATTTGGTAAAGGTAGCGGTGAGAGGCCATGTAGGAGTACATGGTGGGTTGTCTCATTGCAGCCGTCCTCAGGAACTGAGTTCTGTGTTTGTGATCCATGATTCAGCTACTACCACGCATTGGGCCCGAAACCAATGGACCCTCTCGGCTTCTTAATCACCCTTGTCCTCTGTCCAGGAGTTGCAAGTAGTTTCTGGTGTTTGTAGTATGCTGGAGGCCGTGGGCAGCGCTGACCGGAGGGGTGGGCTATGATGCGGTAGGCACGTGGCCGGGTATACCAGGCGCCTGTTTGGTGTCACGGAACCCTGTTCACATCGTTTGGGGCTGTGAGCGAAACTCCGGCCGGATCTCCTCATGGATGGAACCCGAATAGGCGATAAACCTGGACTAGAGACTTGAGTGTTTAGGTAGGCCACGGCCGACACCCACGTTGGGCTTCCGCTTGAAGGTTGCCGAGTACATGTCGTGTAAACGGCGGTAAGTGGTGAGAGCGTGTGTGAAGAAGTACACCCCTGCAGGGTTAACATCATCTATTCGAATAGCCGTGTCCGCGGAAAAGGACTTCTGGGTTGCCTATAACAGTTCATAGACAAGTGAAAGTGGATACTTTAAAATGCGCAAGATAAGCGTGAGTGCTATGGATGGCGTTCTCGTAGGGAGACGGGAGCGGATCCATAGTGGTGTATTGGTTGGTGAATGTGGACTCGTGTGCGCCACCTCAAAAGAGTTGCTTGCAGTCATAGTTCAGGATAGCCACCGAGTCAAAGCTGGCTTGCTGCAGTTAAACCCTACCATCCCCTTGTTGATAATGATGCATATGTAGTTAGTTCTGATGTAAGTCTTGCTGGGTACATTTGTACTCACGTTTGCCTATTTTATGTTTTTTGCAGAGAGACTTCGGTCTCACTAGTAGTTCCGCGTGGACTTCGATGTTTAGCTTGTTACCTCAGCTACGATCTTGTGCCCTCGGCAGGATCTGGTAGATAGTCAGGCTTCTCAGCCTTTTTCATTTGTAGATGTCTGTACTCAGACATGTTGAGCTTCCGCTTGTGCTTTGATTTGTATGCTCTGAATGTTGGGTCATGAGACTCATGTTTGTAATATCTCGCTCCTCGGAGCCTATTGAGTAAATACTTGAGTCGTAGAGTCATGTTGTGATGCCATGTTGTGTTTGCACATATCGAGCATATTGTGTGTATGTTATTGAAATGCTTGGTATGTGTGGGATCTGACTATCTAGTTGTTTATCTTTAGTAGCCTCTCTTACCGGGAAATGTCTCCTAGTGTTTCCACCGAGCCATGGTAGCTTGCTACTGCTCCGGAACACTTAGGCTGGCCGGCATGTGTCCTTCTTCGTTCCTGTGTCTGTCCCTTCGGAGAAATGTCACGCGATGAATACCGGAGTCCTGTTAGCCCGCTACTGCCCGGTTCACCGGAGTCCTGCTAGCCCAGTGCTACAGCCTGGATTCACTCGCTGATGACCGACACGTTCGATGCTGGGTCATGGATGCCTGTCCCTGTAAGTTAGTGCCACTTTGGGTTCACGACTAGCCATGTCAGCCCGGGTTCTTTGTCATATGGATGCTAGCGACACTATCATATACGTGAGCCAAAAGGCACAAACGGTCCCGGGCCAGGTAAGGTGGCACCCGTGGGAATACTGTGCGTGAGGCCGCAAAGTGATATGATGTGTTACATGCTAGATCGGTGTGACTTAGGATCGGGGTCCTGACAGTTTCCGGCTTATTTTGCAAGCCAATCCTTTGTTTTGTTTTTCAGTTATGGTATTCGAGTTGCTTCGAAGTCAAATGTTGATTCCATACCTTTCCTAAGCATTGTTCTCATATTCTTATGTGAATACAAATCGTTCTTGATCTTCGAGTTTGCCATCTCAATTTATTCTGAACCAGTGTGTCTCTCTTCAAGTGGATCCGATCTTTTTCAACATCCGCAAGATCAACTCAAGTCTTCTCAACGTTGTTTGTTTCATCCGTCCCAAGTTGCCTTTGTTTTCCCTCTCTCCCACCCTTTTTCTTCGAGGATTAAGATTTCTTAATAAAGTATCCATCTTATTGATGTGAAGTCTCTCCATTCTTTTCCGTCAATATTCTTACCCAGTGATTCTCATGAAGATACTAATGGAGCTTCAAGTTCAACATTCTTCATTTCTTTTATCTTCTCCGGTGGATTCAAATCAAGCTTTCAGTGTCGATCATATCCTTTTCCTCATGTCAAATGCTTTCTCATGCCGATGCACTTCTTAATCATCCACTTCTCGCTATTCTTTTGTTCCGGAGTGCTGAAGATATCTCAGGAGATTCGTATTTTCATTCCTAATCCGTTCAAGATATCTTGAGGCTGTTATCTCTCTGGAGCCATTTAAATCAACCGGGTGCAATCTCCCTTTCAAGTAATTGTTCAACGGTGTTTCTTTTGAGTGGGCCCTAACCCACAGGTCTTTTCCAAGGATCTTACCTGACTCTTCTAATTTTGCGGAGTTATTTTCAAATTCATTTCAAAGTTTGACGTAAGAACGATTTATCATTAGTCAAATGCCTTCTCCAAGATCGTTTTCAATTTATTTTCATTGTTGGTTCAACCTTTCTAATTTTCATTCCGGAGTGCCTCAACAATTCACAGTGGTGTTTCTAGTTGCCATTCTCAGATTTTGAAGATCGAAGAAGAGTTTCTCTTAAATCTTGCCCCATTCTCTTCTAGATTCATGGTTCAACCTTGATGCCATCCTCTCATAATTGTTTTCTATTGTGAGAATTCTTTTCACCCATCCGGAGCAATTCAAGAGTCTTTTTAGTTTGATTCTTCGAAGGCCATCATTTTGGGTTTATTCATTCTCATCTTTCAGCTCCCATTCTCCAAATCTTACCGGTGCTTCATTCAAGTATTCCGTGACGCCCTCGATTTAATCGTACACTAATCATGCATGCAAATGTGTACGATCAAGATCAAGGACTCACGGGAAGATATCAACACAACTCTAGCACAAATTAAAATAATACAAGCTTTATATTACAAGCCAGGGGCCTCGAGGGCTCGAATACATAAGCTCGAATACACAAGAGTCAGCGGAAGCAACAGTATCTGAGTACAGACATAAGTTAGACAAGTTTGCCTTAAGAAGGCTAGCACAAAAGCAACGACGATTGAAAAGGCAAGGCCTCCTGCTTGGGAACCTCCTAACTACTCCTAGTCGTCTGCGGTCTTCACGTAGTAGTAGGCATCCTCCGGGTAGTAGTAGTCATCAGAGGCGTCGTCTGGGTCTTGGGACCCGTCATCTGGTCGCAACAATGGGGTATGGGGGAAAAGAAGTAGCAAAGCATCCGTGAGTACTCATCCAAAGTACTCGCAAGACTTACATTAGATCTAAACTAAGTATGCATCTGTATCAAAGGAATGGGTTGTATATGTGGACTAAACTGCAGAATGCCAGAAGAGAAGGGGAAAGCCTAGCCTATCGAAGACTAGCATCTTCAAGCATCTTCAAGCATCTTGCAGCATATAGAAGAGTACAGATCAACATAATGTAAAATAGGTAGTGTTGTCAACCTCGGCCAGAGATCCTTTCTCGACTCCCTGCGAGAAAGCAATCCCAGAGCCATACTATCCATTTCTCATCACAACCAATTCCTCATCACCATTCATTTCTCATATCCATTCCTCATCTCAAATATACAGTTCTAGTTGTATCGATCGGGATACAACTCCTAGTGTCCGTTACCGTAGGACAGGCTATCAATAGATGTTTTCTTCCCTACAGGGGTGCACCAACTTACCCACCACGCTCGATTAACTCCGGCCGGACACACTTTCCTGGGTCATGCCCGGACTCCGCCAAACAATATGCCGCAACCCGACCTAGGCTTAATAGAGAGGCCAGCACACCGGACTAAACCTATGCCCCCAGGGGTCATGGGCCATCTCCCCGGGAACTCCTGCACGTTGCGTACGTGGCCGGTGAGCAGACCTAGCTACCTCCTTCAACAAGGCAGGAGCTTACGCAGTCCAACCCGGCGCGCGCCGCTCAGTCGCTGACGTCTATTAAGCTTCGGCTGATGTATACGACGCAGAACGCCCATACAATGCCCACGTGATGGTTAGTGCTATCAGGCCAGAGGCCCCTCGGATCAAATATCCAAACCGTAGTGGATTAGGAGCACGCGGTAACGAGCAGAGGCTCACGATCGATGTGATCCCGTCACCCCGTCTCGAGTACTTGCGGCAAGGGCAAAGAATGCCCGGCCACACCTCGTTAGTATCTCGCGGGCACCTTCGAGGTCAACCCGACTCCACATCACTCGCTATTAAGCTCGCGCGGGTACCTCTCGGGGCCGACCCGTCTTTAGTAACATGGCTTAGTGCAAAGTCATGGTAACCATAGTAACTGTGTGTCTAACACCAAGGGGAAAACTCGAGGAATCACCCCAGGTGAATTCCACTCGATGTTATCATCAAGGTGAACGTAAGAGGATCCACCCTCGAGGTTCACACTTGAGGGGTTACACAACAAAGCCGTAACGAAAGTGGTTAAGGAGGAAATCACCCTCGATGATCACGACCGAATAGCTATACTACAGAGATCTCTTCAGGAGTGATGTATGAGGTTCACCCTCGGCACTCAATAGTAACTCTGTAGTGTCATACAACTAGGGGGGGGTGATGTGCGGTGTCGGGGCCTGGACGTCGATCATGTTGATTGAGTCATCGAACATAAAGCAAGGCAACTGGGACAAGGTGGGGGTCACTGATGGATCACTAACCAACCTATACTAAGCAGTTTAGGATAAGCAGGTAAGGTATGAAAGCAGGTAACAACAACAGGCTATGCATCAGAGTAGGATCATACAGAAAGCAGTAGCAGTTCTAATGCAAGCATGAGAGGGAAGGAAATGGGCGGTATCGGAATGCTCAAGGGGGGTTTGCTTGCCTGGTTGCTCTGGTAAGGAGGGGTCGTCGTCGACATAGTCGATCACAGGGGCGGCATCAGTCTCTGGGTCTACCGAAGAGAAGAGGGGGAAGAAACAGTAAATACAGAGCAAACAAAGGTGCCACTAAGCATTACATGACGATAGGCAGAGCTAGGGTTGTCCTAACGTAGTACTACACGTTGCAGACGGAGGGGATAAACATCCGAGGATGAATTCCCGGCGTTAGAGGAATTCCTTACAGATGAAAGAGAGGGGACGGTTCCATGTTCAGCATGCTAGGGGCATGTGACAGGTGAATGGATCGCGCATTCAGATTCGTGGGATTTTTCTAAGCAACTTTCATATAGAAAATATTTTCATCGGAGTTACGGTTTATTTTCTATGAATTTTTAAAAGATTTAAACATTTTCTGGATTTATCTAAATTGACAGAAATGGACTTATGACATTAGCATTGCATGGGGATGACATCAACAGTCAACAAATTGGTTGACTGGTCAAAATGACCAGTGGGGCCCGCTCGTCATAGACAGTGGGTTAAACAGAGTTAAAAAACTAATATAAACATAGTTAGTTAAACTACTAGGCCCACCTGTCAGTGTCTAATTATGTTAACTAATTTAGCTTAATTAATTTCGTTAATTAGGGGGTAGTGGGCCCCTTCTGTCAGTCGCATGGGCTGGTCCAGTCAGCAGAGTTGACAAAGTCAACTCAGTCAACAGGGCCCCACAGGCCCACGGTCAGTGGCTCAGGGGGTGGGCCCCACTATGCCATGTCAGTGTCGACGCCGGAGAGAGAGCTCCGACAACCAAAGCAACAGCGGCGCCTCACCGAAGTTGGCCGGGGCCGCGCTACAGGGGGCTTCTGGACCTGCGGCTTGGACCTAAGGGTGCGGCCCGGCGCCGCGCACACGATGGTGACGACGACCGCCGTCGGGGACGACCGGAGCATTGCCGGTGGTGAGCGGAGGCCGCAACGGCGTTCGGGACCTCGTCAGAGAGCATGTTCGATGGTGCGTTTGGACGTAGGCGTCGAGCAATGTCAAGTGGCGGCAGCAATGCATGCAGGGGCGACCAGAGCCGAGCGGTGCGTCGAGGTCAGACGCCGGCCGGAGTGGGAGCTCGATGGGACCAGTTTTAGGAATTACTAGAGGGAGAGAGGGAGGGTGCCTCAGGCGCGGTGGCTCGCAGTGAAGCCGTAGGGGGTGGCAGCGGGCTCGAGGGAGGCTCTGGGTAGGCCTGTAGCAGACGGCGCGGTGGCGGCGATCCCCGGCGACCGAGGAGGAAGAAACAGTCGCCGCGCTTGATGCAGAGTGAGGAGCTCCCACTGGCGACACCAATCGATGGAGAGGGCGACGGTAGACCTCGTAGACGTGCCGACGAGGTGCCGGGGCGGTGGTGGCCGTGGTGTGGCGAAGTGTCCGGTGATGAGCGCGACATGCAAGTGGAGGGAAACAGGTTCTAGGGAGATCCCAGAGGGGAGTGGGGCGATAGAGGAGAGCGGGGGAGTGAGTGGGGCGCAGGGGAGAGGATCGAGGCGTCGGGGGGTCTTATCCCTCTCTCGCCGGCGACGGCGAGTGGGTTCGGCAGGGCTACGCCCCTGTTCCAACCCCGGTCGGGGGAACAGGGAAGGGGACGGGCAGGGGGGATCTAGGCTGGCTCGGGTGGGTTAGGTGGGCCGGCCCAGGTGGGTTAGGTCCAGGGGGGTTGCTGTCTCTCTCTCTCTCTCTCTCTTTTGTTTTCTCTAACAGTTTTCTTTTCCTTTTAAACTTTATGTTTTCCAAAACTTCTCAGAACCAAAACAGTTTTATAAATTATAAAACTTACACCTAAAATATCATCATGTTTTAGGATACTGCCACAATTAGTTTAGCACTTAAATAAAATAGGTTAGCATTTTGGCAAATTAAAAAACCATTTAAACAAATGTTATAAGCACTGTTTTAGCTAATTTAGTGCACTTAAACACTTTCTGAAAATGTTGGTTCACTACCAATATTAGTTATGGGATTATTTGGCACAAGATGAACATTTTAGACTTCATGTTTGAGCATTTTGAATTCACTCATGATTTGAAAATGAATTAAACTGGAATTTGAAAGAGAGAGGAGACAATGATGATCAAACACTTATTTAGAAAAATGATTAACTTAACCCTAGGGGTTACTATAGCATCAATACACCGGGGTGTTACAACTCTCCTCCTCTAAAAGAAATTCTCGTCCCGAGAGTTAAGAGGTAGAAGGGAACAGGTCGGGGTATTCAGCATGGAGGTTATCCTCGCGTTCCCAAGTGGCTTCATCCTTAGAATGATTTGACCATTGCACCTTGAGGAACTTGGTAACCTTCTGGCGTGTTCGACGTTCAGCTTCTTCAAGAATGCAGATCGGATGCTCCTTGTATGTGAGATCATCTTGCAGTTCAATCAGTTCCGGACCCACTTCATGTTCCGGATCCTTGAAGCATCGACGAAGTTGCGACACGTGGAAGACATCATGGACGTGAGAGAACTGAGGTGGCAACTCCAATTAATAAGCCACCAGTCCACGACGGGCGAGGATGCGGAAGGGACCAATGTAGCGCGGAGCTAGCTTGCCCTTGACTGCGAACCGATGAGTGCCTCTCAAAGGAGTGACATGCAGATAAGCTTGTTCACCAGGTTGATAAGTTGAACCCCAGTGTTTTCAGTCATAGTTGCTCTTCTGGCAGGACTGGCCGCCTTAAGATTATCCAGGACAATGCGAACCTGCTCTTCAGCTTGTTGAATAATGTCTGGACCAATGAGCGTCCGTTCCCCAGTTTCTGACCAATTCAGAGGGGTTCGGCACTTATGTCCATATAGCACTTCAAAGGGTGCCATCTTCAAGCTGGCTTGATAGCTGTTGTTATAAGAGAACTCCGCATAAGGAAGAGATTCTTCCCACTTATTGCCGAAAGAAATAACACAAGCCCGAAGCATGTCTTCAAGAGTTTGATTGACTCGCTTGACTTGACCTTGGGATTGGGGATGATAAGCAGTGCTCCAGGTAATATGAGTTCCCATTGCCTCTTGAAAACTATCCCAGAACTTTGAAGTGAATATACTGGCACGGTCTGAACTGATCTCCTTCGGGATGCCGTGGAGTGACACAATTCGGGAGATATACAAGTTTGCTAATTGACTAGCAGTGATAGTCTCCTTGACTGGCAGAAAGTGAGCAACCTTCGAGAATTGGTCGATGACGACAAAGATAGCATCGTTACCTTTCTGAGACTTGGGAAGGCCAATGACAAAGTCCATCTGAATCTTATCCCATTTCCATTCAGGAATAGGGAGATGTTGCAGAAGTCCAGCCGGTTTCTGATGTTCTGCTTTGACGCGACGACAAACGTCACATTCTTCAATATATCAAGCAATGTCTTGCTTCATATTAGACCACCAGTACTTCTGACGGATGTCTAGATACATCTTGGTACTTCCCGGATGAATAGAGAGAGGGGTATCATGCGCTTCTTTCATCACCTTCTTTGTCATAAGCTCGAACCGGGGTACGACAATGTGATCTCTGAAGTATAAAGGTTCCATCTTCACCAAGTGACAAATCTCTGGATTTCTCTAAGGCAAGATCCTTTTTCATCAAATCCACGTGAGCATCTTTGGCTTGAGTAGACTTAATTGCTTTCAGCAGAGTTGGTTCCAGGACAAGGTTATTCAGAGAACCTTGTGGAACTAGTTGAAGGTTCAACTTGCATAGCTCTTCATAAAGGCGGGGTTGAGCTTTGAAGACCATGTGATTGTTGCAATAAGACATACGACTCAGGGCATCGGCCATTACATTAGCCTTGCCAGGTGTATAAGATATACCGCAATTGTAGTCAGCAATAGCTTCCATCCATCGCTACTGACGGAGGTTCAGATCTGGCTGAGTAAACAAATACTTAAGACTTTGATGATCAGTGAAGATCTCACAACGATTACCGAGAAGGTACTATCGCCATAGCTTCAGTGCATATATAACCGCAGCAAGCTCAAGGTCATGAACTGGGTAGTTCTCTTCATGAGGACGCACTTGACGAGAGGCATAAGAAATCACTCTGTGCTCTTGCATTAGGACATAGCCTAATCCTTGACGTGAAGCGTCACAATAGATGACAAAGTCCTTGCGAGAATCAGGGGGAGCAAGCACTGGGGCAGATGTCAGCTTGTCTTTGAGTTCCTGGAAACTTTCCTGACATTTGTCTGTCCAATCGAACTTAACGCCTTTGTGAAGCAGATTGGTCAGTGGCTTGGCGATCTTGGAGAAGTTCTCGACAAAGCGGCGATAATAGCTGGCTAGACCGAGAAAGCTTCTGACTTGCTTGACAGTCTTCGGAGGGGTCCAGTCAAGAATAGCCTGAACGCGCTTTGGGTTGACGGTAATACCGTCCTTGGAGATGACATGACCAAAGTAGGTGACTTCAGGTTACTAGAATTCACACTTGGAATACTTGGCATAAAGTTGATGTTCTCAAAGCTTCTCTAGAACAAGTCGAAGATGCTCAGCATGTTCTTCTTTGTTTTTCGAATATACCAGGATATCATCCAGATAGACTACGACAAACTTGTCGAGGTAATCCATGAATATGTAGTTCATCAGACGAGAGAATGTGGCTGGAGCATTGGTCATGCCAAAAGACATGATGGTGTACTCGTAAGAACCATAATGAGTGACGAATGCGGTCTTTGGAATATCCTCTTCACGAACAAGGATCTGGTGGTAACCCAACCTCAAGTCTAGTTTAGAGAATATCGATGAACCAGCCAGTTGATCATACAAATCATTGATCCGAGGAAGGGGATATTTGTTCTGAATTGTAGCTTGGTTGATAGGACGGTAGTCTTGGACCAAACGATTCGTTCTATCCTTCTTCTTTATAAAGAGAGAAGGTGCTCCCCAAGCCGAGGAACTTGGACGAATGAAACCACTGCGAAGAGATTTGTCGATTTCCTCCTTAAGTTCAAGGAGTTCATGAGGCGACATCTTGTAGGGTCGTTTGGCAATAGGAACGGTGCCTGGTTTCAAATCGATGACGAACTCGACAGCCCAGGCAGGGGGTATTCCTGGAAGTTCTTCTGGAAAGACATCTAGGAAGTCACAAACAACTGGAATCTTTTCAATTCCCTCAAGAGGTGCTGCGTTCAACGCATTCCAGACATAAAGTCGTGCTTTAGCGTTTTGAACAAGTTGAGCATGGTAGCTTACTATCTCATCGGAAGGATGTAGGAGGTGAACGACCTTGGTGGCGCAAACGATAGAAGTAGTATGTGCTTTCAACCATTCCATTCCCAGAATGAGGTCAATATTGGAAGACTCCAGAATAATGGGGGAAACAAGAAATTCCAACCCTTCAATCTCAACGGGAACGTCGCGACCAATCATGGTAGTTTGACAACGGCCCGCAGGGGTGCGTACCACAATCGGAGTGTTCATGGGCTCGCATCGAATGTCGTGTGCATATGCAAATTTTTCTGACATGAATGAATGCGATGCTCCCGAATCAAATAAAACAGATGCTGGTACTGAATTAACAAGCAGAGTACCCATCACAATAGCAGGCTGGTCTTGAGTTTCATTCAGATCAACATGATTAGCCTGACCACGACCATATGGTCTGGCATTGTGGTTGCGAGGTTGATTGATACCACGAGCATTAGAAGGCAGAGCCAGCTGATTCTGATTCTGAGGGCAGTTCCTGGAATGATGGCCCGGAAAGCCACACTTGAAGCACATACCATCATTGGGATTGGGAGCAGAAGCTTGGGGTGGTACAGCCTGAAGGGGCTGCCTCTGCGGTGGAGGAGGCAGACGAGGTGCGGCATAGGTATGTCTTGGTGCAGGTGCAGCTGGATGATACATGTTCTGGGGAATCCATATCTGACGCTTCTGCACTGATGGGCCCGAAGATGAGCCAAGGTCACGGCTGCGCCTAAGGGATCCCTGGTGTTCCTGAAGACCAGTCTCAACCTGAATAGCCTTGTTCACCAAGGTGGCGAAGTCGGCAAAGTCATGAGCGAGCAGTGCTAGCTTAATATCAGGGTGAAGTCCATCATAGAACTTTTCTTGCCTACGAGCATCAGTTGCAATGTCTTCTTCAGCATAACGAGACAAGTCCAGAAATTCCTGTTGATAAGCATCTACAGTATTGTTGCCTTGGGTGAGGTTGCGGAACTCGCGCTTTTTCTTGTGCATGATTCCTTGAGGAATGAAGCAGGCATGAAAAGCAGCTTGGAAATCCGGCCAAGTGATGACCGTTCCAGCAGGCAGGCTACGCCTGTGGCTATCCCACCATTGAGCAGCGGGACCCTTCAGAAAGAAAGATGCAAAGGTGACATAGCTAGCAGGGGCCACACTAGCAGACTCCATTTCATATGTGATGTCGCACAACCAGTCTTCACCATCAAGGGGTTGAGTTGAGCTGCGGTAAATAGTTGGGTTGAGACGCATGAAGTCCTGTAGAGTTACTGGGGTTGGCTGTTGATTCATGTTCGAACGAGGAAACTGAGCCATCATTCCTTCCATGAATTGGCGGTTCGGCTCAAATTGTTGCATCATTCCAGCAAGGAATTCAGGCGGTCGTGGATCGTTAGCACCACGGCCATGACTAGCGGGTCTAACCATCCTGCTAACAAGTAACAGGGGTAGTTCATCATTGAGCATTTGCAAAAACAAAGGATCATTCATGATGAAACATGCATAATGAAAGAGTTACGATGGATACCACTTCGTTGTCACCACGACAGTGTGTGTACTATCTAGAATACTATTCTAAGGAAAAACTATGGCATATCCAGCTTTGGGGTGAATGTGGTCACGGGATCCTAATGTTAGAGTTAGTAAAACCATTTAAACCCGAATAGAAGAGAGATCAGAGTCCCAGAGTAAAGATCGAGGAGTAAAAGATCCTAATACCACCCATATGGAGACGTGGGCCCGTAAGCCACACAGCCAATGTTAGCAAAAGTTTTCCAGTGACTAGACTCAACTTCGGCCAAGGAGCTGGAAAGGGGGCTACCTACAGGCAATCAGCTCTAATACCAACTTGTGACGCCCTCGATTCAATCGTATACTAATCATACACGCAAATGTGTACAATCAAGATCAAGGACTCACAAGATATCACAACACAACTCTAGACACAAATTAAAATAATACAAGCTTTATATTACAAGCCAGGGGCCTCGAGGGCTCGAATACATAAGCTTGAATACACAAGAGTCAGCGGAAGCAACAATATCTGAGTACAGACATAAGTTAGACTTTGCCTTAAGAAGGCTAGCACAAAAGCAACAACGATCGAAAAGGCAAGGCCTCCTGCCTGGGAGCCTCCTAACTACTCCTAGTCGTCTGCGGTCTTCACGTAGTAGTAGGCATCATCCGGGTAGTAGTAGTCATCAGTGGCGTCGTCTGGCTCCTGGGATCTGTCATCTGGTCGCAACAATCGGGTATGGGGGAAAAGAAGTAGCAAAGCATCCGTGAGTACTCATCCAAAGTACTTGCAAGACTTACATCAGATCTAAACTAAGTATGCATCTATATCAAAGGAATGGGTTGTATCTGTGGACTAAACTGCAGAATGCCAGAAGAGATTGGGAAAGCCTAGCCTATCGAAGACTAGCATCTTCAAGCATCTTGCAGCATATAGAAGAGTACAAATCAACATAATGTAAAGTACGTAGTGTTGTCAACCTAGGCCAGAGATCCTTTCTCGACTCCCTGCGAGAAAGCAATCCCAGAGCCATACTATCCATTTCTCATCACAACCAATTCCTCATCACCATCCATTTCTCATATCCATTCCTCATCTCACATATCCAGTTCTAGTTGTATCGATCGGGATACAACTCCAAGTGTCCATTACCATAGGACAGGCTATCGATAGATGTTTTCTTCCCTGCAGGGGTGCACCAACTTACCCACCACACTCGATTAACTCCGGCCGGACACACTTTCCTAGTCCATGCCCGGACTCCGCCAAACAATATGCCGCAACCGGACCTAGGCTTAATAGAGAGGCCAGCACGCCGGACTAAACCTATGCCCCCAGGGGTCATGGGCCATCTCCCCGGGAATTCCTGCACGTTGCGTACGCGGCCGGTGAGCAGACCTAGCTACCTCCTTCAACAAGGCAGGAGCTTACGCAGTCTAACCCGGCGCGCGCCGCTCAGTCGCTGACGTCTATTAAGCTTCGGCTGATGTATACGACGCAGAATGCCCATACAATGCCCACGTGATGGTTAGTGCTATCAGGCCAGAGGCCCCTCGGATCAAATATCCAAACCGTAGTGGATTAGGAGCACGCGGTAACGAGCAGAGGCTCACGATCGATGTGATCCCGTCACCCCGTCTCGAGTACTTGCGGCAAGGGCTAAGATTGCCCGGCCACACCTCGTAAGTATCTCGCGGGCACCTTCCAGGTCAACCCGACTCCACATCACTCGCTATTAAGCTCGTGCGGGTACCTCTCAGGGCCGACCCATCTTTAGTAACATGGCTCAGTGCAAAGTCATGGTAACCATAGTAACTGTGTGTCTAACACCAAGGGGAAAACTCGAGGAATCACCCCCGGTGAATTCCACTCGATGTTATCATCAAGGTGAACGTAAGAGGATCCACCCTCAAGGTTCACACTTGAGGGGTTGCACGACAGAGCCATAATAGAAGTGGTTAAGGAGAAATCACCCTCGATGATCACGACCGAATAGCTACACTAGAGAGATCTCATCAGGAGTGATGTATGAAGTTCACCCTTGGCACTCGATAGTAACTCTGTAGTGTCGTACAAATAGGGGGGGTGATGTGCGGTGTCGGGGCCTGGACATCGATCATGTTTATCGAGTCATCGAACATAAAGCGAGGCAATTGGGACAAGGTGGGGGTCACTGATGGATCACTAACCAACCTATACTAAGCAGTTTAGGATAAGCAGGTAAGGTATGAAAGCAGGTAACAACAACAGGCTATGCATCAGAGAGGATCATATAGAAAGCAGTAGCAGTTCTAATGCAAGCATGAGAGGGAATGAAATGGGCGATATCAAAATGCTCAAGGGGGGGTTTGCTTGCCTGGTTGGTCTGGCAAGGAGGGGTCATCGTCGACGTAGTCGATCATAGGGGCAACATTGGTCTCGCGGTCTACCGGAGAGAAGAGGGGGAAGAAACAGTAAATACTGAGCAAACAAAGGTACCACTAAGCATTACATGACGATAGGCAGAGCTAGGGTTGTCCTAATGTAGTACTACACGTTGCAGATGGAGGGGATAAACATCCGAGGATGAATTCCCGGCGTTAGACGAATTCCGGACAGATGAAAGAGAGGGGATGGTTCCATGTTAAGCATGCTAGGGGCATGTGACAGGTGAATGGACCGAGCATTCGGATTCGTGGGATTTTTCTGAGCAACTTTCATATATAAAACATTTTCATGGGAGTTATGGTTTATTTTCTATGAATTTTTTAAAAGATTTAAACATTTTCTGGATTTATCTAAATTGAGAGAAATGGACTTATGACATCAGCATTGCATGGGGATGACATCAGCAGTCAACAGACTGGTTGACTGGTCAAAATGACCAGTGGGGCCTGCTGGTCATAGACAGTGGGTTAAACAGAGTTAAAAAACTAATCTAAACATAGTTAGTTAAAGTACTGGGCCCACCTGTCAGTGTCTAATTATGTTAACTAATTTAGCTTAATTAATTCCGTTAGTTAGGGGGCAGTGGGCCCCTTCTGTCAGTCCCACGGGCCGGTCCAGTCAGCAGAGTTGACTGAGTCAACTCAGTCAACAGGGCCCCACAGGCCCACGGTCAGTGGCTCAAGGGGCGGGCCCCACTATGCCACGTTGGTGTCGACGCCGGAGAGAGAGCTTCGGCGACCAAAGCAACGGCGGCGCCTCGCCAGAGTTGGCCGGGGCCGCGCTATAGGGGGCCTCCGGACCTGCGTCTTGGACCTAAGGGTGCGGCCCGGCACCGCACACACGATGGTGACGACGACCGCCGTCGGGGACGACCGGAGCATCGCCTGTGGCGCGCGAAGGCGGCAACGGCGTTCGGGACCTCGTCAGGACCGTGCTACAAGGCGCCAGAGAGCACGTCCGATGGTGCATTCGGATGCGGGCGTCGAGCCACGTCAAGTGGCGGCAGCAACGCGTGCGGGGGCGACCAAAGTCGAGCGGTTCGTCGAGGTCAGACGGCGGCCGGAGTGGGAGCTCGATGGGACCGGTTTTAGGAACTACTAGATGGAGAGAGGGAGGGTGCCTCAGGCGCGGTGGCTCACAGTGAAGCCATAGGGGGTGGCAGCGGGCTTGAGGGAGGCTCGGGGTAGGCCTGTAGCAGACGGCGCGGTGCCGGCGATCCCCGGTGACCGAGGAGGAAGAAGAAGTCGCCGCGGTCGATGCAGAGGTGAGGAGCTCCCACTGGCGACACCAGTCGATGGAGAGGGCGACGGTAGACCTCGTAGACCTGCCGATGAGGTGCGGGGGCGGCGGTGGCCGCGGCGAGGCAAATTGGCCGGTGACGAGCGCGACATGCAGGTGGAGGGAAACGGGTTCTGGGGAGATCCCAGAGTGGAGTGGGGCGATAGAGGAGAGCGGGGGAGTGAGTGGGGCGCAGGGGAGAGGATCGAGGTGTCGGGGGGTCTTATCCCTCTCTCGCCGGCAACGGCGAGTGGGTTCGGCGGGGCTACGCCCCTGTTCTGACCCCGGCCGGGGGAACAGTGTGACACTCCAAAATTTTTATTTGGTTTTTCAGCAAAAACTTTGTTGGTTTTTGAAAAGAGGCCATTTAATTTTTTTTCCAGAAAACCTTCCTCTTAAAAACTTCTTTGGCAAGGATTTTTATTTTTGTATCTTCTTCAAACTATGGTGTTTGATCATTTAAAACTCTTTCTCTGATGGTTCCCGTCTCAAAGTATATTTTTGGAAATTATTCTTATAAAAAGAACTTTGTGAATTTTGAGGTTTTTCTTATCTTGAAAACCACCCATGGTTTTACCATGTCTCCTATAGTAAATCTTCTCAAAATCCCTCCCTCCACCTCTGAACAATCTAAATTCTCTGTCTCAACAAGTCCAAACAAGTTTTGGATTTTATTTCAATTATTTTATCTCTCAAATCATTTCTGCCAATTACTTTGAGCCTGAGTGATTTTCAAAGCAAGTACCCTAATGCCTTTGATCCTTGAGCCCAAACCAACTCCCCTGGATAGTCCTTAGTACCCACAACCTAGAACCATCTTGATCCACTCTTCTTCTTTTCAAATTCTTCAAACTTCACTCACTGCAAGATTGGACCAGATTTGACAAATTTGGTGAAATTCATATCTACACTTCTCCAAAAATTCCACAAAAATTCAGGCAGTCTCCTGGTGCAATGAGAGGCCACTCCACCAAAAATCAGCTCAAGGAAAAATCCCGACATGCCAGAATTATTCTGTCGAACACCTGAGCTGCACTGTTCCTTTGCACATTCAGAAAATTCAGAGAAACTTCAGGGTTCAGTGTCGTTTCTCTTCGTCAGATTTCGGTCACGCGGCCACAGTGCCCTTGGCACGTTGCTCGCCGCCTGGCCTGCTTGTCTGGAGCTCCACACACGCGCTTGGCGCCTTCCTGATGTCGGTGGCACCCTGGCCCGCCTGCGCCGGCGTGTCTTGCGGCGGCCGAACCACCGTAGCGGCCGACAGGGAGCAGAACGGCGGCTCAACACCGTTCGGCGCCGCCCAATCCTCCTGGTAGCTCCACGTGGCCTCATGCACGCCAGCACACCCCGCTGTACCATCGCCGTGGCCCGGCAAGCACTGGGCACGCTCTCTATCGCCGACGGACCCGCGCCGCCCCGTTCCGTCGAAACCCACCCCAAGCTCCTAATCCAAGTCCGTTTAGCGTCTGAATGGAACCAGTGGACCTCCACGTTGATGCCCAAACTCCTAAACTCCCCGACCGAGCACTGCGCCGCCGTAATCCATCACCGGAGAACCCCGTTCATGGCCACCGCCTCGGATCGCCTATAAAAGGGGACCCCGAGCTCGCCCTCGAGCACACACCCTCACTACACCCCACAGACACCCCGCCAGGCCACTAGGAGGACCTCGAGGAGGTCTCCTCCGCCAACTCCGGCCGCCTCGTTCCGCCTCGGCCACCAACTCGATTCACTCCCGTGAGGCCGTCCCCGGCGCCCAAACTTCGTCAGTACCCTCCTCGAGCAACCAAAGAGCTAACCCCCACTTCAATTCGATCCTTGCAGCCCTCCTCGGCGAGCTCCATCAACGCCCGAACCACCGTCCGCCGGAGCAAGGGCCGCTGTCGACGTGGTGCTTGCCGGCGACCACCACCACCTCCCACAGACGCGGAATGGCGCCCTGAACACGGAGGTACTCTCCGATCTCCCTGCCTCGCCGTGGATCGCCGCCGGCGACCACCGCGGCTCTTGGGCACCGTCGAGCTCTGCCGCCTCTTTTAAAAATTCAAACCTGACGGGCGGGACCCGCCTGTCAGCCTCTCTGTCCTTTCTAAGCGAACCGTTTTTTGAAAACGTCTTCTGCCAAATGCGTTTTCCCGCTGGGCCGGCGTATTCTTTATCGAATCGTTTTCTGTTTTTATAAGTTAGCCCCTGGGAACTTTCTGTTTCATTACAGATGAGTCCCTGGACTAAAACCCTTATAACTTTTTAACAGAAAAGTATTTTTGATTGATTCTTTTTCTGTCCTCCTTAAAATTTTGTCTAGTTTTTTACCAGATTTATTTGAAAAATATTTGGAGAAATTTTTGTGCACCTCACGGTATTCACGATAGCGCGTATATTTTCTTTATGCCGTAGATACCGAAGGAGGTGACGGGACCGCGAACTTCACCGAGCTAGGCTTCGACTACTCTGAACCAGGCAAGCATGTTTGAACTTTTGATATGATGATTGTTTTGGCATGTTGCATTAAGTAGTTTTATGGCATGTTGATGAACATACCGACGAATGTCATGTTACATGCAACGATGAGGCAAGTGAGTTTCGAAAATCCATAAGTGGATGGATGTGAGTATGCATGGCCATGTGTTGGCATGAGGATGGGTAAGATGGCAGTGTTGTAGCATGCCAGTCTTATGCCAGGCTATATGACTTCAGTGTCAACCCGTATCAGTCCAGTTCCCTCCATTTTTCCTTCCCTGTACTACCACATGTTTTCCGCAAGGAATATGGCTTAGTAAGTTGCAAACCGCTTTCTTGGTACACACCAAAAGGAGAGGTCGTGATGATGGTTCCATGGCCCTGGATTAAAGCCAGTCATCCGGTCAGGGGGCATGGGTGTTTCCGTTGGGACCGAGAGGGGGGCACCCCTTAGAGCGCGTGTATATAAATTTGATCCCATGCTATTCGAGATTGTGATCTCCCCATCTCAAAAGTTTTTCTTGGACGATGTCTAGGGTGATTCCTAGCATCGAGAAGTAGGATGGGTGTGTACTGGTTAGCTGTGTTTTCTTCCGAAACACCGTAAACGGAACTAGTCCTTCGTGACTACGGAAATCCGTTGGCTGTGGGAAATTTTTTTCGTACAAACTCTGCAGAGTCATATATTCCTTTGAATCATCTATTCCATATCCATGTTCAGTATTATCTTATCCTGACAAATGTCAGTTTTGATGACAGAGACTCTGGTGAATCACATGAGTGCTAAGTCTGGTTAAATGTTTATTCCTGTGGATGGACTAACCCGTTTATTATCATGAATTGAATATTTATTATGAGTATTACTTACTTGTGAATAAAAGCCCTTTCTGTGATGTCGCTCAGACGTCTGACTGTGGCATTGTTATTATTTACTTTCAATGAAAGCCCTTTCTGCGATGTCGCTCAGACGTCCGACTGTGGCATTTCTTTTAAAGCCCTTTATGTGGCGTCGCTCAGACGCCCGACTGTGGCATTTCTTTTAAAGCCCTTTATGTGGCGTCGCTCAGACGCCCGACTGTGGCATTTCTTTTAAAGCCCTTTATGTGGCGTCGCTTAGACGCCCGACTGTGGCATTTCTTTTAAAGCCCTTTATGTGGCGTCGCTCAGACGCCCGACTGTGGCATTTCTTTTAAAGCCCTTTATGTGGCGTCGCTCAGACGCCCGACTGTGGCATTTCTTTTAAAGCCCTTTATGTGGCATCGCTCAGACGCCCGACTGCGGCATTTCTTTTAAAGCCCTTTATGTGGCGTCGCTCAGACGCCCGACTGTGGCATTTCTTTTAAAGCCCTTTATGTGGCGTCGCTCAGACGCCGACTGTGGCATTTCTTTTAAAGCCCTTTATGTGGTGTCATCTAGACGCCCGACTGCGGCGTGATTTATTTATTTATCTTCCTATCGAGGTGTCGCTTCAGACACCCGATTGGGTTTACAGTTATTTTGTTGGATTTTCGAGCGGACTACCGCCGACCCCCTTTTTACCTGTCTTGTTTTTACGAATTAATGTGCCACTATTAAAATACTCATGACGCATCCATGCATGCATTTGTTATATCTTACGTCCGAACTGTCTTGCGAGTACTTTCAAAGTACTCACCTGGCTTGTTGATTTGGCCAGATGCTGAGGAAGGCGATCTCATGGATGAAGAATTTGATAGCGAGTCCGACGCCTAGAGGAATCCCAGTCAGTCTCGTGCGACCCTGGATTTGGCCACTATATTATATCCGCTTCCGCTACCAAATAAATTCATCGAGCCTCACTTCGACGCTCGATGAGATGCCAGTTTTAGAGTCATGTATCTCACTCCCCGCTATGATTTTCCACCACCACCCTATCTCGAGTCAGTAGTATGCCTCCACACCACTGTGTCATGTCCGCCATTATGTATAATTATTGGCGTACTTGTAATAATTTGGTTGAGCAACTGTAGCTCGACCCTGTAATATATTTTATGCTATTGGCTTATTATATCAAGAATTTGTCTACCGGTAAGGAGGATTTTTCTCATACTGGACTCAAAAGATTGGTTTCCCAATAAACATTTTTATGGGAAAACCGGTCGTGACAAACAGGGACGGGGACGGGCAGGGGGGATCTGGGCTGGCTCGGGTGGGTTAGGTCCAGGGGGTTGCTCTCTCTCTCTCTCTCTCTTTTGTTTTCTCTAACAGTTTTCTTTTCCTTTTAAACTTTCTGTTTCCAAAACTTTTCAGAACCAAAACAGTTTTATAAATTATAAAACTCACACCTAAAATATCATCATGTTTTAGGATACTGCCACAATTAGTTTAGCACTTAAATAAAACATGTTAGCATTTTTGCAAAGTAAAAAAGCATTTAAACAAATGTTATA
Source organism: Triticum aestivum (assembly GCF_018294505.1). Taxonomy (NCBI): domain Eukaryota; kingdom Viridiplantae; phylum Streptophyta; class Magnoliopsida; order Poales; family Poaceae; genus Triticum; species Triticum aestivum. The sequence goes on from NC_057806.1 coordinate 185,824,070, forward strand.
AGCACTGTTTTAGCTAATTTAGTGCACTTAAACACTTTGTGAAAATGTTGGTTCACTACCAATATTAATTATGGGATTATTTGGCACAAGATGAACATTTTAGATTTCATGTTTGAGCATTTTGAATTCACTCATAATTTGAAAATGAATTCAACTGGAATTTGAAAGAGAGAGGAGACAATGATGATCAAACACTTGTTTAGCAAAATGATTAACTTAACCCCAGGGGTTACTGTAGCATCATTACACTGGGTTGTTACATATTCTCTAATCAGCTTGTCATCTATTCGCTCACATGTATCTAAATTCTCTCAAGTATCTTCGTTCATTTTTCCAATTCTTCTCGTTGAATTGTGCCTTTGCTACTTTCATTTTCAATTCTTATGGTGGCTTGTTCAAGATTCCTCTTCCTATGTACTCATATCAATTCATTCATTCTTTCCAATCCCGACCGGTGATTCGTTGAAGACCTTCCCAAGTTTGCTCTATATCTATCTTAATCCTTTCTACGAGAATAAGTAGTATGCCAAATCCGTTTGCTCATCATCAATTTAATTGGCGAAGGATACGCATGATGTAATTCTTATTATTGTTTCATCCAAGTGATCTAATTTCTTCTTTCCAGAGTGGTTCATCATATCACATTCTCGGTTTGAGATGCTTTAACTTTTCTTTTCCGGAGTTCCAAGTTTTTCCGCATTATCTCGTCGCGAAGCTTCATCTAAATCATCGCAAGGCTTCACCTTGTGTTTTCAACTTCTCTTTCTTTTCGTTTGATCATCCTTTTGTTACCGGAGGTTCTACATGGTGGTTCAGCAAGGATTTAATTCCTTCTCGAAGTGATCATCAAGATTCTTTTCAGAGGAGCTCAAGTATTATTCATCTTGCATTCCGAAGTGAAATTCTTTCTATCTTATCTTTTTCAGGTGGTGTTATGTCATTCTTGACAATTTCTTTCGTGTTTCATGATTCGCAAGTTGTCAGGAATGAGGTATTTAAATCCATTACTTTCTTCCTTGGAGCTATATTGGGTTATATTTCACCCACAACCTTCCATTGGGAATGTTGCCATTATGGTGCTTATCTATGATCCAATTTTTGCTTCTCATCTCGATGAAGGAGTTTTCATCTCCTTGTTGATATCATTCCAATCTATTGTTTTTGTTAGTGGCAGAATCTCACCTCAATATTTCGACGTGTTTTCCATAAGCCCACAACAAGCTTTCTCTTTTCGTTGTTTGTTTTCCAACAACTCCGTTCGACCCTTCTCCTAAGGATGCCTTTGCAAGCTCATTTGAGGTAGAAGATGTTGTTTTCTCCTCTGTTCTTTTAATTCTTTTCCGAAGGCATTGTGATGTTACTCTCTTCAACCTAGCATCTTGTTTTGTTAAGATCATGTTCAATTCCTTCCATTTTCAATCGGAGTGCTGCCCAAATTATATCATTCTTATTCCTTCTCTATCTTGTTTTAACCAAAGTGCTGTGTCCTCTGCTTAAGTTCTTTTCATCTTATCTAGTCTTGCATCTCTTTTCAACCGGAGTGCTGTCCAAATTTGTTCTTCATCGTTCCTCTTTTCTAACGGAGTGTTTTCAACTTTGTTCATCTTTGTTGTATTCTTTCTTTCAATTGGTTTAACCTTTCAAGGTTCTTTGGTTCCACTCGTTTGTCAAAGAAGCAACTTAGTTTTACCTCTTATCTTCCTCTTCCTTTTCCCTCCGGCGCCATCCAAGATCTCGGGATGAGATCCTCTCGTAGTGGTGGAGTGTTGTAACGCCCCGGATACAACTTTCCATATTTGTAACTCCGACTCTTGCCTTTTCCGGAGATGCGAGATGAGATTCCCTTCGTGGTTGGGTTTTGTATTTGTTTTGCTTTTGTCCATGTCATGCATTTCATATCATGTCATCATGTGCATCGCATTTGCATTCATGTTCGTCTCATGCATCCGAGCATTTTCCCTGTTGTCCGTTTCTCAATCCGACACTCCTACGTCCTCCGGCGTCCCCTTTTGTCTCTTTTCGTGAGTGGGTGTTAAACATTCTCGGAATGGACCGACATTTTCCAAGTGGCCTTGGTATACCACCGGTAGACCGCCTGTCAAATTTCGTGCCATTTGGAGGCCGTTTGATACTCCAGCGGTTAATCGAGGAACCGTAAAGGCCTCGTGTGTGTTGCAGCCCAACACCCCTCCAAAATGGCCCAATAAACCATCCACACCACTCCCATGTCCTACGCCGTTGGATCACGATCGCGTGGGTGAAAACTACACTCCATTTGGACACTCCAAACTCCCTCTACCTATATAAAGGTCTTCCCCGTCCAAAATCGTAGTCCAAACCCTAGCTTCTTCCTCCTCGCGCCACCGGACGCGTCCACCCTCACGCCCGGACATGTCCACCACGCCCCTCCACGTCACTCCAACCAATGGCATCGCGCCACGTCACCTCCGCCACCGCTCTTAGACTACCACAGCGCGCCACGTCACCGGACCCGCGCTGGCCCGCCGCGGGCCCAGATCCGGCCCGAACCGGGCCACGCCGGTCCCGTCTTCGACGCCACTGCAGCGCCGCTCCCCTCCACCGCACGCGCCACCGTGCTCCGCCGCCTCTCCCAGAGCGCCACCTGTGCCTCGCCCGCGTCCGTCACCGATCATCGTCGACGACCCTCCGCGCCGCCCGCCGCCGAATGTTGTCGCCCCGCGCCTCCATAGCCGCTGCGCTCGCGCCGCCCACTCCCCTTCTCGCGCGCGCTCGCCGCCGACGCGCGCCAGCGCCCGCCCGCCGAGAACACCGCCGCCGGAACTCACCTTCGCTGCCGGATCCGATCACCTCCTCGTCCCCGCCGACAGGATCCGCGTCCTCGGCATCCTCTCTCGACCCCGCCGGCCTTCTCCTCGCCGTCCACGTCTCCGGCGACCCGCCGTCGCCATGGCCTCGTCCTAGATCTGCCCGTCCCAGGGACCCCGTCGACCGCCAAACCAAACAGGAGCCCAGATCCCCTCTGTCCCGTTTCATTGAGGTTGTTTTTTGGCTAAGCCCCTGGTTTCAAACATCTGGTTGCATTCTTTGGTTGATGATAACTTCATGCATATAGGTCCGTTTTGTGCATATGTTATATCAAAATGCTCATCATGATGTGCTCTTCATTTTGTTCCATTGTGCCATGCTTGTTTGAGTCCATCTTGATGCCCAAATCTCTGATGCAAGAGTGCTATAAATTGTTAGTTGTTGTTACTTATCAGTTTAGGGTGATTTGTCATTTTTGTCACATTTGATGTGTGCTTCGTATGGGCATGAGCTCTACATGTGTTTTGATATATGCCATGCCATCTTTATAGAGGTGCTTGCCATGTATTTTTTTTGATGTATGTGGTGACTAGCACAAGCATGCATAGTAGCCTTCATAATATTGCTGATTTCAGGAACTTAGGATTTTACTAAGTCATTTCCCTGCTGTTATTTTTATGCCATGTAAACATGATGCTACAGTGAGATCCATGCTTGTTTTGAGTTGCTTCAGTAAGGATGATTTGGACATATGGTTGTGCTCTATCCATCCATGCCCATGTTTGAAATTATAGAGTTCTCTAGCATGTCTTAATCTTGCTCTACTTGTGCTATAAAATGTTCCTGGCAAATTGTTTACATGTTAATCAATTTTGCCATGGTTGTTGTTAGTGATTCATGCATGCTATGAACTTGCTCTTTCCATGGTTAGCTTCATGAGCATGTATTCTTGCTTGTAGTATGCTTATCTTGTCATGCAAGGCTTTGTGATGAGTGATTTGAGCTCGCAATGATGCCCTCATAATTCTGTTTATGCCATGCTTTGTTTTCTGCTAAGTCTGAATCTGTTAACAAAACTTGCTATGTTTACATGGGTGCCATCATATTTTCTGTGCCCTTTTGGCTCATGTTCAGTAAGGGACTTTTGTTATATGCTTTTAGTCGATTCATGCCATGCATTTGTTTTCTATGATCTATTCCTGTAGCATGTTGTTAGTTTGCTCTAAACATTGCTTCCTGATGTTATTCCTGGCATGTTGGTATTTTCACTAAGTCTGTGATGCTGTTATCTTTTGCAATTTTGCCATGCTTGTTTGAACCTGTTCTTGTGTGTTGTAGCCGTAGCTCAGTGTTCATCTTTTGTCAAGCATCTTGAGTATATTGCTGCCATATGCTTTGTTGATATCTTGGCATGTAGTAGCTCAGTTTCTTGTTGCATTCTAGTTGGCATCATGCTGTTAATTGCAGAATGGTGCCATTCTTGTTTTGCTTGCCATTTGCATACCGTGCATCCGATTTTGGTGATCTTTATATCGATTTCGACCGAAATCATCTCATCTTTCCAGTGACACACTTGGTTTTCCAAGTTGAGGCCTGGTTCAATCTTTCCCTTCTGAAGCACGCATATGCATTGCATATCACATCTTGCATATCATGCCATGTTTTGCATCATGTTGCTTGTGCATTGCACAGTGATTGATTGTTGGTCCTTTGCTTGTGTTCTTTTGCTTTGGGTAGAGCCGGGAGACGAGTACGTGATCGAGGAACCTTTTGAGTACACTAACGAGGATCAAGCTTTCGTCAACTCTGAGAACTTTGCAGGCAAGATGACCATACCCTCAGAATCACGTCTATCTTTGCTTGCTAGTTGTTCGCTCTATTGCTATGCCGCGCTACCTACCACTTGTTATATCATGCCTCCCATACTGCCATGTCCAGCCTCTGACCCACCTTTCCTAGCAAACCGTTGTTTGGCTATGTTACCGCTTTTGCTCAGCCCCTCTTATAGCGTTGCTAGTTGCAGGTGAAGATGAAGTTTGTTCCATGTTGGAACATGGATTTTTTGGGATATCATTATTATCTCTTATTTACTTTAATGCATCTGTATACTTGGTAAAGGGTGGAAGGCTCGGCCTTATGTCTGGTGTTTTGTTCCACTCTTGCCGCCCTAGTTTCCGTCATACCGGTGTTATGTTCCTTGATTTTTTGTCCCTTACGCGGTTGGGTGTTATGGGAACCCCTTGACAGTTCGCTTTGAATAAAATTCCTCCAGGAAGGCCCAACCTTGGTTATCCATTTGCCTAACAACCTATCACCTTCCCTTGGGTTCTGCAGACTCAAGGGTCATCTTTATGTTAACCCCCCCGGGCCAGTGCTTGTCTAAGTGTTGGTCTGAACTAGAGCCCCTTGCAGTGCCACCTCGGGGAAACTTGAGGGCTGGTTTTAGTTGTACGGATTGCTCATCCGGTGTTGCCCTGAGAATGAGATATGTGCAGCTCCTATCGGGATGTCGGCACATCGGGCGGCTTTGCTGGTCTTGTTTTACCATTGTCGAAATGTCTTGTAACCCAGATTCCGAGACTGATCGGGTCTTCTCGGGAGAAGGTATATCCTTTGTTGACCGTGAGAGCTTGTGATGGGCTATGTTGGGACACCCCTGTAGGGTTTTGAACTTTTGAAAGCCGTGACCGCGGTTATGCGGCAGATGGGAATTTGTTAATATCTGGTTGTAGAGAACTTGGCACTTAACTTAATTAAAATGAATCAACCGCGTGTGTAGCCGTGATGGTCTCTTCTTGGCGGAGTCCGGGAAGTGAACACGGTTCTTGTGTTATGCTTGAACATAAGTAGTTTCAGGATCACTTCTTGATCACTTCTAGTTCACGATCGTGCGTTGCTTCTCTTCTCGCTCTCTTTTGCATAAGTTAGCGCTAGTGCTTGCTGCAGCTCCACTTCACTACCCCTTTCCTACCTTTAAGCTTAAATAGTCTTGATCGTGAGGGTGTGAGATTGCTAAGTCCCCGTGACTCACAGATACTTCCAAAGAGATGCAGCTGCCGATGATGCCAGTGCAGATGATGCAACCGGGCTCAAGTGGGAGCTCGACGAAGATCTTGTTCGTTGTGTTGTGTCTTTTCCGGATGATCAGTAGAGGAGCCTAGTTGGGGCGATCAGGGATCTAGCATTTGGGGTTGTCTTTGTTTACTTTTTTGGTTCCGTAGTCGGACCTTTGATTGTACCTTGGATGATGTATGATATATTTATGTATTGTGTGAAGTGGCGATTGTAAGCCAACTCTTATCCCTTCTTATTCAGTACATTGGATGTGTAAAGACTACCCCTCTTGCGACATGCCTACCATGCGGTTATGCCTCTAAGTCGTGCCCCGACACATGGGAGATATAGCCGCATTGTGGGTGTTACACTAGTACCGCGCAACTTTCGCCGGTACCATAAACCCACCATATACCTTCCTCAAAACAGCCACCATACCTACCTATTATGGCAATTCCATAGCCATTCCGAGATATATTGCCATGCAACTTTCCACTGTTCCATCTATTATGACACGCTTCATCATTGTCATATTGCTTTGCATGATCATGTAGTTGACATCGTATTTGTGGCAAAGCCACCGTTCATAATTATTTCATACATGTCATTCTTGATTCATTGCATATCCCGGTACACCGCCAGAGGCATTGACATAGAGTCATATTTTGTTCTAAGTATCGAGTTGTAATTCTTGAGTTGTAAGTAAATAAAAGTGTGATGATCATCATTATTAGAGCATTGTCCCATGTGAGGAAAGGATGATGGAGACTATGATTCCCCCACAAGTCGGGATGAGATTCTGGACGAAAAAAAGAGGCCATAAAAAAAGAGAAAAGGCCCAAAAAATGAGAGAAAAAGAGAGAAGGGGTGATGCTACTATCCTTTTTCCACACTTGTGCTTCAAAGTAGCACCATGATCTTCATGATAGAGAGTCTCCTATTTTATCATTTTCATATATTAGTGGGAATTTTTCATTATAGAACTTGGCTTGTATATTCCAATGATGGGCTTCCTCAAAATGCCCTAGGTCTTCGTGAGCAAGCAAGTTGGATGCACACCCACTTAGTTTCTTTTGTTGAGCTTTCATACACTTATAGCTCTAGTGCATCTGTTGCATGGCAATCCCTACTCACTCACATTGATATCTATTGATGGGCATCTCCATAGCCCGCTGATACGCCTAGTTGATGTGAGACTATCTTCTCCTTTTTGTCTTCTCCACAACCACCTTTCTATTCCACCTATAGTGCTATGTCCATGGCTCACGCTCATGTATTGCGTGAAGATTGAAAAAGTTTGAGAACATCAAAAGTATGAAACAATTGCTTGGCATGTCATCGGGGTTGTGCATGATTTAAATATTTTGTGTGATGAAGATAGAGCATAGCCAGACTATGTGATTTTGTAGGGATAACTTTCTTTGGCCATGTTATTTTAAGAAGACATAATTGCTTGGTTAGTATGCTTGAAGTATTATTGTTTTTATGTCAATATTAAACTTTTGTCTTGAATCTTTCGGATGTGAATATTCATGCCACAATAAAGAAAATTACATTGAAAATTATGTTAGGTACCATTACACAACAAAAAATCTATTTTTATCATTTACCTACTCGGGGACGAGCAGGAATTAAGCTTGGGGATGCTGATATGTCTCCAACGTATCTATAATTTTTCATTGTTCCATGCTATTATGTTATCTGTTTCAGATGTTTAATGGGATTTAATATGCACTTTTATATTATTTTTGGGACTAACCTATTAACCGGAGGCCCAGTGCCAGTTGCTGTTTTTTGCCTATTTCAGTGTTTCGCAGAAAAGGAATATCAAACGGAATCCAAATGGAATGAAACCTTCGCGAGGATCTTTTTTGGAACAAACGCAATCCAGGAGACTTGGAGTGGAGGTCAAGGAAACAACGAGGTGGCCACGAGGTAGGGCGGCGCGCCCCCACCCTCGTGGGCCCCTTGTAGCTCCACCACCTTCTTCCTTTGCCTATATATACTCTTATACCCTGAAAACATCCAGTGAAGCCACGAAACCACTTTTCCACCATCGCAACCTTCTGTACCCGTGAGATCTCATCTGGGGACCTTTTTCGGCGATCTACCGGAGGGGGATTCGATCATGAAGGGCTTCTACATCAACACCATAGCCTCTCCGATGATGTGTGAGTAGTATACCATAGATCTTCGGGTCCATAGTTATTGGCTAGATGGCTTCTTCTCTCTCTTTGGTTCTCACTACAGAGTTCTCCTCGATGTTCTTGGAGATCTATTCGATGTAATTCTTTTTGCAGTGTGTTAGTCGAGATCCGATGAATTGTGGGTTTATGATTAAGATTATCTATGAACAATATTTGATTCTTCTCTGAATTCTTTTATGCATGATTTGATATCTTTGCAAGTCTCTTTGAATTATCAGTTTGGTTTGGCCTACTAGATTGATCTTTCTTGCAATGGTAGAAGTGCTTAGCTTTGGGTTCAATCTTGCGGTGTCCTTTCCCAGTGACAGTAGGGACAACAAGGCACGTATTGTATTGCTGCCATCGAGGATAAAAAGATGGGGTTTATATCATATTGCTTGAGTTTATCCCTCTACATCATGTCATCTTGCCTAATGCGTTACTCTGTTCTTATGAACTTAATAGTCTAGATGCATGCTGGATAGCGGGCGATGTGTGGAGCAATATAGTAGATGCAGAATCGTTTCGGTCTACTTGACACGGACGTGATGCCTATGTTCATGATCATGCCTAGATATCATCATAACCATGCGCTTTTCTAGCAATTGCTCGGCAGTAATTTGTTCACCCACCGTAATATATGTTATCTTGAGAGAAGCCACTAGTGAAGCCTATGGCCCCCGGGTCTAATTTACATCATATAAGTTTCCGATCTACAATTCTAGTTTACTATTTATTTTGCAATCTTTACTTTTCAATCTATACAACAAAAATACCAGAAATATTTATCTTATTATCTTTATTAGTTCTCACTTTTGCAAGTGGCCGTGAAGGGATTGACAACCCCTTTATCGCATTGGTCGCAAGGTTCTTGTTTGTTTGTGCAGGTACTAGGCGACTTGCGTGTAGTCTCCTATTGGATTGATACCTTGGTTCTCAAAAACGGAGGGAAAATACTTACGCTACTTTGCTGCATCACCCTTTCCTCTTTAAGGGAAAACCAACACATGCTCAAGAGGTAGCACACCGCACCGAGGGGCATAGTTGTACTGACACATCTTCCTTGTATGGACTTGCCCCCATTATCTTATCTTTTTAAAGGGCAAAAACCAGCACCACACCGAGGGGCATAGTTGTACTAACACATCTTCCTTGTATGGACTTGCCCCCATTATCTTATCTCAGGGTGTGTGGGTGCGTGTGGGGGGAAACAGAATAACCGCAGTGCGAATGTCAAATGAGCGCACTGCCACGTTAGCGTGAGGCCGAGCCCGGGGGGGGGGGGAGGGGTGGTCAGGACCCCCTCCCCCATCCCGGTGAGGCCGAGCCAGGAACGAGTCGTAGCAGGCGACGACGCGGCGTGCCACGATGTCGCATGCAGAGGCGAGTCCGTAACATGACTTGCCCCCATTATCTTATCCTTTTAGGGGGAAAACCGGCACCGCACTGAGGGGCATAGTTGTACTGACACATCTTCCTTGTATGTACTTGCCCCCATTATCTTATCTTAGGGTGTGTGGGTGCGTGTGTGGGGGAAACAAAATAACCGCACTACGCCTGTCAAACGAGCGCAGTGCCGCGTTAGCGCGAGGCTGAGTCGGGGGGAGGGGGGTCGACACCCCTCCCCCATCCCGGCGAGGCCGAGCTAGGAACGAGCCGTAGCAGGCGACGACGTGGCGTGCCGCGACGTCGCATGTGGAGGCGAGTCCGTAACATGACTTGCCCCCATTATCTTATCTTTCTTTAGGGGAAAAACCAGCACCACACCGAGGGGCATAGTTGTACTTACACATCTTCCTTGTATGGACTTGCCCCCATTATCTTATCTTAGGGTGTGTGGGTGCGTGTGGGGGAGGGGGAAACAAAATAAATGCATTGCACCTGTCAAACAAGTGCACTGCCGCATTAGCGCGAGGGCGAGCCAGGGGGAGGGGGTCGGGACCCTCCCTCCGCCATCCCGGCGAGGCTGAGCCAGTAACGAACAATAGCAGGCGATGCCGCGGTGTGCCGCGGCGTCGCATGCGGAGGCGAGTCCGTAACATGACTTGCCCCCATTATCTTATCTTTTTAGGGGAAAAACTAGCACCACATCGAGGGGCATAGTTGTACTGACACATCTTACTTGTATGGACTTGCCCCCATTATCTTATCTTTTTTAGGGGAAAAACCAGCACCGCACCGAGGGGCATAGTTGTTCTGACACATCTTCCTTGTATGGAATTGCCCCCATTATGTTATCTTAGGGTGTGTGGGTGCGTGTGTGTGTGGGGGGGGGGCAGAATAACCGCACTACGCTTGTCAAACGAGCGCACTGCCGCGTTAGCGCGAGGCCGAGCCGGGGGGGGGGGGTCGGGACCCCCCTCCCGCATCCTGGCGAGGCCGAGCCTGGAACAAGCCGTAGCAGGCGACGACGCGGTGTGCCGCGGCGTTGCATGCGGAGGCGAGTCCGTAACATGACTTGCCCCCAACCAACACCGTTATGAAGTATTATTTCAATTGTACTTTTTTGATAATTTTTATTATACTGTTATGAGTTATTATTTGTACTTTAGCCGTTTGTTTTCTCCCTCTATATTAATTTTTTTATTGTATTCAATTTTTTCTTTTATCTTTAGCGACTGCCCAGAGATAGCGCGCTTTGCCCTTTTTATTTTGCTTTCACGATCGTGGGCTTTAGCCGTCGGTTTTCTCCCACTCACCTTTTAACCTCCGCTCCCCCCGTTCCACCCCCTCCCCTCCACAAGTCGATTCCTTCTTCATTCCCCTCCTCTCCTCTTCCCGCATAGAAGTTGCTTCTCCTATTTTGCCGCGGGAGCGTCGGTCGGCGGGTTGAACTCCAGGGGTGGAGGTCTGGGTGCTCTATTTGCTCCTTTTGCTCTGCCACCGACTCCCCTTGCGTCCCCTTATGTACAGATTTTCCCTGTATTTCTAAGTTATTGCTCTCGTGTTGTCTCAGGCTGTATTCGCTAGGGTTCCTTTTCTCTTGAACAAGTGGTTCGCGTGAGTGATATTGGATTCAGTGGCGGATTTTGTGTTTGCTGGTAAGAGTTTTGCTTTGTATAGTGTGCTTCATTTATGAAATAGGCAAGAACCCTAATTTTTGTTCATGTGTCTTGCAATTCTGGTTCGGTAGATTTTAGGTCTATAGATCTCAATGGGTACATCATCCAGTCCAGAGAAGTTGAATGCAAGTAATTTTTCACGTAATTCAGATGACGTTTTATTAGATCTGGTGCTTAATAAGTTTATAGTTGTATAGGTGTTGTCATATGGACTTTACAAGTTGTATGGATTTTGATAGTTGTTAATTTTTGCCCTGGAATGTGTGGTGTGTCTAGTTTTTAGGTTGTTGTGACCTGCAGACAGGTTGTAGTACTGATCACCATGTGTAGTTTGAACTGTTGTCCTGCCATTTGTATAGTTTGTAGCAGTCTGGGAAGAACTACTATGATGTTGAAAGAGTTGTCATTTTGAAGTTTGGTGTGCCAGCGGTGGGGTGATATTGTTTTATTGGGTGCACTTGTAGTGTTCATATAGTTGAACTGATTGTTTGTTCATGTACTTTTTTGCTGATTTTGATGTTGTTGCAGATGTTGGAGTGCCGGTGCCTCCTGATTATGACAAACCAGAACGCTTTCAAGATCTTGTGAATGTTATTGTTGAGACACCAAATCCTCTAGAAGAACTTGCGAGTGTTGCTGGTGTTTCCCTTATATTTACTCTTTTTAACAGCCTTGCATACATAAATATGCTTAATTACATCAGTTGTTCCTTTTGTTTGTGTCTGATGCTATGCGCCTTATTTATCTTGTCTCTGCAATGTTAATTTTGTTTTAATTTTATATGTGTGTGCTTATGTTATTGGTTTATGCAGTTAATGACAGCCATGCTGCTCCTGAAGACATTGATGATGTTGTCAAAGATATTAATGATGGAATGTATTCTCTTTACTTTGATGATGGTGATGGGAGCTTGCAGTTGTCTGTTACTTAGTCATAGAGTGTTGATGGCACTGAGCCTGTTACTCAGGCTGAGGATGTTCCTATGCAGTTATAGCTCGAGGATGAAAGGATAAGAAAGAAGAAGTGTGATTTCCAGAGGAGAAAGGAGTTGGAACGGCGTCAAAAGGATGCTTGTGTGCAACAAAGCGATGAGGATGTTGCTCAAGCTCCTAAAGGTGTAGGTGATGAAGGTGGTGACGCGGCCTTTTCAACTGTTGATGCTTGATCGCACGGAACTGACATGCCTGTGAAGACAAACCTATTGCAGACTCGTTTGACGCAAGTGTTTACTCGTGATGCAGTTAAGGAAAAGAAAGCTGTTTTGAAGAGGAAGATGTCAGATCGAAATCCTGATGGCACACAAAGGCGTAGCCCACGTGTGAAAGCTGGTTCCCAACCTGATAATAGCAAAGATGATGGAGATAGTGTTGCTGTGAAGATTGGTCCAAGCACACTTCGTGGCTCTCCTGTTCGTCGGAGTCCACGAGTTTTGTAAAATAAGAAGCCTTCTCCGTATCCTCTTCCAGAGCTCTCTTTATTGAAGGAAAATAAGAAGCGTAAAACTGCTCCTGCGAAGGTGAACAAAGGTGTGAAGAAGCATGCTCATGTCGAAGCTGAAGATCTTGTATCTGAAGAACATGATATCAAAGTTGATTCTGAAGATGAATATGTAGTGGTACGTGTTTGTACTGTTTGTGACTTACTAGTTGTACTTGCAATGATTTAATTGCGTCTGGGTTGGTATGCTAGCCAGGTGAGGGCTGGTCATTGTTTGCATCAATTGAGGGTGGTAGTGATGTTGTCTTAAGAGTTGAACTTGTGCAATCTTTCTTTTTTCTACTTGCCTTCATATGTTTGTTTGTTTTCTATATTCATTTAATTAATATATGCCTTCTTTATTTTCATTTGCAGCCTGTTAGCGTTATGGGTCCGATCAAGTCGGTGAGAGGCAATGCTGGAAAAGTTGCTTTGGATGAAGGTGACCTAGAGCGATTGAACATAACTGTGCGATGTTCGTTGAGAGAGATTGATGCTTGTGCTAAATTGCATGAGAGTAGCCATGTGGCTAGGGTTCATGCAGCTAGTTTTGGTTCTATCTTCAAGTGGAAGGTGAAGTCTAACATTTCCCGCCCTCTGATGGGAGTTTTGTACCTAAAGATAGATCCCGATACGATGACTCTTGACATGGGTGAGGCTAATAAGAAGCTTCACATCACTAGCAATGGTATACAATAACTATTTGGGTTCCCTCGTGGTGGTCATTCTACACCAAGGCCGTCAGAGGACGGATATGACGACGCTCTGATGAAGTTAAGATCGGAGCTTGACATTAGCAGGAACAAAGATATCAAGACAAAGGATTTGAGGGATAGGCTCAAGGTGCTTGTCAAGAATCCCAGCAAAGATGACCTTGCTCTCAAAGTGTTCTTCATTATTGTGTTTATGAAGGTTGTGTTGCCTGGTGCCGCCCCGCGTGTTTCCAGAGAGGCAACAATGTTTGAGGATCTCGTCATTGAGTACATGGCTAATATGGATTATTTCCAGCTAATGGTTTATGAGCTTAGAAGGGCTATTGTCAGGTACCAAGATGTTGTTACCCGTGGGAAGGCAATCACAGGCTGTGCTATAGGGCCTGTACTAATGTACCTTGACTGCCTTATCCGTGGCAAGACTCCAGAGTTTGACATGCGAGTCCCCCGCATATGTTTCATGGATCCTGACAAGCTTTTCGATCTGGCTGATGCAGATTTGATAAAAAAGGCAATGCAGATCCAAAGACTTGGGTGTTTGGGAAGCTTCCGGTGAGTTTTATTTCTGTCGTGTCACTGGTGCGCGTCGGTCCTAAACAAACAGTTTTTAACCCCTTTCCACGACGACATTTGGAACCGTCGCCAATTGAGTGTGTGCGATAGGGTGTCCTTCCCACACGACCCAGAAATCGTCGGGGATAGGCCCTCCTGGGACCCAGGCTGGGGCCGTGTGTGATCGGGCGAGGCATCGAAACCCAATCATTTCCGTAGGTATGTACATCCCACACGGTAATCCGAGAAAATCATTTCCATAGGTATGTACATCCCACACGGTAATCCGAGAAAATCATTTCCGTAGGTATGTACATCCCACACAGTGAATCCCAGAAAAACATTTCTGTTAGTATGTATATCACTCACATTCAATCCAAGGAATACATTTCCGTTCTTATGTACATCCCACACAGTCAATCCAGGGAAAACGTTTCCGTACGGACGTACATCCCACACAGTTTTATGTGTAGACTCGTGTCTGAAAGGTGTAACTATCACACACGGTCTTCCTTGGTTAATTGTTTGCTTTTATCAACTATATCATACACGATTTGATGAAGAAAATTGTGTGGCATTGGGCTATCCATTGCAACCGCTTTTGCTGCTAGAACCGTTTGCAAAGATCCATGACACATTTAGCAGGTTTATTAGTTTACAATTAATAATTCCAGTATTACAAAAATTCTCATTTCATATCGAACAGCTATTTGCCAATTTCATATCAGGCACATAAATATATTATAACATCAGAATACGGTAGCTACATGAAAACAACACAGTACAACACATAGCTAGTTCAACTTCATAAGAACAATATATTCATTTCCCTAATTGAGATCATCCAGGCTTGTCTTATCCACCTCTACTTTCAGTTCAGTAAGAACCCGTTTTGCACGGGCCAACTGGGAAAGTGCCTCCTCCTTCGCCGACACCATCTTAGCAAAGTCTGATTTAAAAAATCTGATCTCATTCTCCACCTTCAACTTTTTATCCTGCATCTTGAAATATGCTTCAACATTGACAAGACTTTTTTTTGACTATTTACTGCAAGGCAACAGCCTCACAGTCCTTTATTAAAAGATAAAAGAGGAATATGTTACAAGTTTAAGAATTTACAGAGGAGAGAAAATATACTTACAAGAAAAAGCTAAGAAAGGTTAGCTATCCAAGACAGAAAACTATCTCTATATTTACATCTAATCCTATGAGATAGAAGAGAGATGCCATGAATAAAGTTTCTTCTCCAAGCTCTAAATGATGGTTGTTCATTTCTGAAAATCTTCCCATTCCGTTGTATCCAAATATTCCAGGTAGCAGTGAATATAACCTCAGAGAAAAAAGGGAGACCAAAATCCTTCCTAACTGCTTGTGCCATTTCATATGTGGTTTGGTTCGGTTGAACTGTCCAAGAAATCCCAAGATAGTTCCAAACCCTTTGGCTAAAGTTGCAAGCAAAGAAAAGATGAGCCCGATCCTCATCTTGTGCAAGGTTGCATAGCACGCATGTGTTATCCTGGATGATCCAATGTCGATGTTGCATCATATCCCTAGTATTCAAGAGATCCATTAACAGGAGCCAACCAAAAACTTTGAGCTTTAACGTGCATGCACACTTCCAAATCCATCGTAGTATTGGATCAACCACTAGGTGTGTGAAGCAAGAGTCATAATATATCTTTGACATAAAGACTCCAGACTTTGAGGGCCACTTCCAAATATCCTTGCTCTCACCATCCAGATTGATCAAAGGCAGGAGGGCCTCTAATTATGTGAGTTCAGAGAAGGCCTCCTGCGATAGAGGCAAATGGAAATGATCCAAGATATCAGGCTGCTCCATAAAGTCCTTGACTGTGATTGCATCATCCACCACAAATGAATGTAGCCTTGGGGAACAGTCCTGCAAGAGAACAACACGATTTCCGAGCTGCCAACGGTCAAGCCAAAAAAGCACCATGTCACCAGCAAGAACTTGTGGAACAGCAAGCTTGCAGAACTTGGGATATAAGCGCATGATATCACACCACCAAAATGAACCACAGCTCTGTGTGCTTTGGGGCGGTGATGCTGCGTAATAAGTGTCCCAAATTAAAGATACCCAAGGCACGTCCACTTTATTGAAGAACTTGAATAGATGCTTTAGTAGTAGGGCCTCATTTTGGATGGCCAAGTTAATAACACCCAAACCCCCAAAAATCTTAGGGCGATAGACTAAATCCCAAGCAGCCAGTGATTGACGTGGATTATCCGTGTTGCCTCTCCACAGACACTGTCTCATGATTCGTTCTAACTATTGTAAAATGCCCTTTGGGAGAGATAATGTGCACAAAAAATATATTGGCATGGAGCACAACATCGACTGAAGAAGTTGCAGTCGGATCCCTTGGTTTAGTAAGCATGATGAGGTAGATAAACGGCGCTCAACTCGATCGACCAGAGGCAGCAGATCATAGATTGTCGGCCTAGAAGTTCCCATTGGCAAACCTAGGTACGTGAAAGGCATCGCCCTGACATCACATCCAAGCAGAGAGGCCACTCTAACACCTTCCTCATCAGACATGTTTATAGGAATGAGAGAGGACTTACTAAAGTTAACCCGCAAACCAGTGGACTCAGCAAAAGTGACCAGCATTTCCTTGAAGGCAATGAGTTGCTCATCGATCACAGGCAGAACAATTAAAGTGTCGTCGGCATATTGTACTATCGGATAATCATTGGAGTTGGTTGGGATTGGCAGAGATAGAATATTCCTGGAGCACATCTCATTGACAACAGATTGCAATAAATCCACCGCAATCACAAAAAGCAACGGTGAGAGAGGATCCCCCTGACGCACGCCCATTCTACAAACAAAGTGTTTACCTGGCACACCGTTGAGAAGCACAGAAGAAGATCCAGTAGACAAGATAGAATTGATCGAACCAGTCCACCGGGAGTCAAAACCCTTGCATTGCAGAATTCTGAGGATTAGGTCATGTTCAATTTTGTCGAAGGCTTTAGTGAAATCCAGCTTTAAGAGTACAATGGGGCGCTTTGAGGCCTTGCATTGGTGTATATACTTAAAACACCATGCTAGGCAATCTTGGATCGAACGAGACCGAAGAAAACCATACTGATTGCGGTGGATGCACCTTAGGATCACGTTCTGGAGACGATTAGCAAGCAACTTAGTTAAAAATTTCAAGCACGTGTTGGTCAGTGAGATTGGCCGAAAATCTCCAACAACTTCAGGGCTCAGCTTTTTCGGTATAAGGGTAATTAAGGAAGTATTAAGACATTCCAGGCTGCACCTTCCCTCATAAAACTCCTTCATCAGTTGCATGAAATCCTCTTTTAGGATTGGCCACCACCTCTTTAAGAATAGACCAGAGAAACCATCGGGACCAGGGGCCCGGTCCGGCGGCATGTGCTTAATGACAACATCAACCTCGGAATCAGTAAAAGGCTGGGACAACTCCTCAAGGCCATCAACTCTCGGAATTAATGTGTCCAAGTCAAAACCCATGCGAATTCCTTTTGCATTGCCCATTCGTTGATTAAAATCAGACCAAAACATGCTCGCAAGTTGTTGGTGATCCGAGACAACTTCACCATCAACATTCTTAATTGAGGAAATTGTGTTTCTCCTATACCTCTCCATGGCTATGGCATGGAAAAACTTCGAATTTTCCTCACCAACTTTAATGCTGCGTATAGTACAACGCTTCTTCCAATATACAAATTGCCAGTGCAAAATATCCTACAGATGCAATTTCACAATTCGCCTGAAATTAAACTCCGGCCTAGACAAAGGTCTAATCTCTTCCAGACCATCGAAGAAGAGAATTACTTTGTTGTAATAAGAAATGAGTGCTTTAATTGTGGACAAATTCATGTGCCATTTCTTGAGTGCATACCGTAGCGCCTTGAATTTAGAGGAAATAGTTAGGGCAGCCGAGGGTCTGTCCACAGATTTGTTCCAAACCTGGGCCACATAGTCATAAAAGCCAGGCAAGGCAATCCAATAGTTTTCAAAACGGAAGATGATCGGAATTCGTGCGTGCAAGGGGCAAGACCAGCGTGTTTCGATGGTCCATGGTCCATGCAACTGAAGTAAAGAACCAATCGATCTGTTCAAGTAGAGGTTCAGTTTGCATATTCGACCAAGTGAATTGCCGTCCTTTAATTGGTAGCTCAACGAGGCCCAGATGGCCAATCACTTCATTAAACAGAAAGATATCGTTAACATTACCCCCGGGCAGGTTTCGCTTTTCCAACGACCGCATAAAATTGAAGTCCCCTAAAAGCAGCCAATTATCATCAGAGTTGATATTTAGGTTATATAACCATTGAACAAAATCATCCCTGGCCGGACCCTAGCACAGACCATATACTGACACTAGGTTCCAAACTTCAGAAGTATGTTTAGAATGGAATTCCATAATAATACCATAATGTCTTGCCTCAATTAATTTTCCTTTAAAAGAAGAATTCCAAATGATGATCATACCAGCCGAGGCCCCTACCAAAGGCACATAGGAGAAATTATCAAAGTACCGAGGACAGAATTTCCTAATAAACCTATGATCAATATGCATGCACTTCGTTTCTTGCAAACAAACAACCAAACAACCACTTTCATCAATCTTTTGCTTTACCGCTAACTGCCGTGCTTCAGAATTAAGGCCACGCACGTTCCAACATAATACCTTCCAGTCTCTAAACCCGGATTGATTCATTACAAACCATAATAGAAAGCAACAAAAGTAGATCATGTAATGACCTACACTGACAAACTAAACAGTTTGGATAGAACCCCAATAGAAAACATAAGAGCAGATAAATGGCGTTTAAATTGGTACGCCATGGACCATAAAGCCGTCCGGTGCAACTAATCATTAGAACCCTTGCTGCTGGTGGAGGTAGAAGGATCAGCCTCAAGCTTTTCCTTGGAGATCAACTCGGGAGCAATGCACAAACGTGCCCCAATACGCTGAAGATCAGAAACTGGCGTTGGCGGAGGCATTGACTGATTCTCCTCTGGCTGAGATGATCTGGTTCGATGCCTCTTGAAAGAACTCTGGGTTTTGGCCTGCTGAGAAGCTCTGCTTGGAGGTCTATGATAGCCATCACGTAGCGCACTTAAACGTGCGCTGCGGCGCATCTCTGTATCAACCAAAACCTTAACAGCTCTAGGTTTCCAGCCACACTTGGTAGTAACCTCAGGTATAGCAGAGAACTCAAATGACTCACTAACAGGTTCAAAGATATCATCAAAGTAGAGTGCCCTTGCAACTGGCCTCTTAACTGGAGAAACCTGGTTTGGAATGCAGGATGAGGGCTCTGTCACAGGCTGCAAAGAGAGACTAACATCTGCCCCCTCAAAACAAATATCCCAAGAGCTCTTAGACAGCAGCAGATTACCAAAATCAATCCTGAACACACACTTTGGGATGTCAGCAGAGAAAATAGTCGGCATTAGCTTCTGGAATGCTCTCTCCCATTGCATCACAGGTGGCAAGACAGGGCCAAAAATAGTGAGAACTCTGCCAACATGAAGAGGAGGCTGTAGTTGGACTGCTGGTTGCTGCAAGATCGCTAAGTCGTCAACTGGCTGAGCATTAACAAAGTCATCTGAAACATGTAGGATGATAGATTCCTGGGAGTGGTTCACATCAACCTGGTTTTCCTCCACAACCTCCTGATGAATATTCAGATCATCATGAGGAGCCTCTTGGAAATTTGGACCATTCTCCTGTGCTGGAGGTGGCAGCTCATCCCAACCAATTTTAGGAAACTCAGGCATAACCCAATTGTGGTTATTAAACTGCAGATGTCCAGGGAGTGGGTGAGGATTGCCGTCGAAGGGCATCAGATCCTCATTAGGTGGCAATATATCAGCAAAATCCGCAGAGAAAATGTAGATGGGAGCAGAACAAGAAATGCGTGAACCTCCAAAGTCCGCAAACTCTTGATAAACGACATCGCGCGGCACAAGAGTGGTTGCCGGAAAAGAAACATACTCCAATGTACGCACGAGCAGCGGATCATCCTGGTGCCAGTGGTGGAAGCGGCCAAAGGTACTGATTGCATCTGCAATATACTGCGTACGCCTATAGTCCAGGGGTATTCCAACTATCATAACCCAACCCCTGTGAAAACCCTGAATAGCTCTGAACTTGATACCCTCATCATGTGGCACAAATCTAACAAAGCAATCAATGTCCAGCTGAAACGGAGGATGATCTACCAGCGCCTGCCTAGCAACTGGACTACGAAAGTGGAAAAGTCCCACTCCTTGGATCCAAGGCTGGGCATCAAGAACAGCGCGACCAAGATTGTTGACAATGAAATCACTGACCATATTTCTGAAGATTGCAACTTCTTCAGGCTGGGGTGCGGGCTCGACGATGGCAATGGCGTACTCCTCATGCTGGCGGTCAGGAGCCACTTCAGGAGAGTAGAAGGTTCGCGGAAGCCGCCGTGGTCCACCGTCGATGATCTCGAAGCCCGGCGGGTCGAAAGGCGCGAGGTCAAGGGCAAAGGTAGCCATTGCTAGATGCAGAGGAGAAGCTGATGGCAGCATAGGAGCCACGGTGGATAATGGCGCGGCTAGGCTGAGCGATGGTGGCGAGGTGGGTGGCGCTGGTGTGATGGGCGGTGGCTCGGCAGGCAATGGCAGAAGTGATGGTGTTGCAGGCGCGATGGGACTGGGCAAAGGCCCAACTTGGCTAGCTGTGTGGGAAACCGATGCGTCCGGGGAAGTAGGATTGACCCGTGGGACCCACTTGTAGGTCGGGGAATGCGCAGCGTCGGAGCATCCTTTGGCTCGGTGGCCCAGCCGAAAGCATCTACAGTAGCGAATTGGACTGGTGCACGAATTGGAGTAATGCAGCATAGATAAACAATTTTGGCATTTCCAAACCTTGAAAACAATATCATCAATGAGATCATTAAGTTGAGCAGCATCGTCTGAAAGATCCGGTGGTTGGTCATCCATAACAGCCTGAGCAGATATTCCAACTGTGGCAACAGAAAAATCCAAAATATCCTGAGATGGCTGGGCCATAACAGATTGGGCCGTGACAGCCCCGCCCAAAGCTGTAGAGCCATTATGGGATATTAAACCATGTTGGGCTGGGGACCCATGCTGGGCCATGCAGCCATGTTGGGCTGAATCCGATGCAACCAGATCACATATTATTATGTCTTGTGGAACGTGCTCATTTTGAATTAACTGAGCGGGTGCAGATCCGGATATGACGGCGGTGTTCCTGGCAGGGACGTTGATCGTCTCGAAAGAGATGGACGGCGTCGCCATCGTCCACTGGAGGTTGTTCACTGACGGTGGGGGCAAGATCACTTTCTCTTGGGGATTCACGACGTAGCAGGCCTCAGAGATCACATCCACCAGAGACTATGAGGCAGGGTACCTATAACCCTGGCAAGCAGGATATTGCTGGAACGTGGCAAAAGAAAGATTCTTCCTGATTGACGAACACAATCTTAAAGAAGATTTAGCTGGTGGTTTATGCATAGCTAGCAACCCCAAAGTTGCACGCTTCTTAGAGGGACTCACAAGAGTCCACTCAGCGTCACACTCCTTTTTCCAGATCTTAAATTCACGAGTCCAATTTGGGCCACCATTCCCCCAAAGATGAAAATAACATTTGAATTGTGGACACGCAAACGATCTCAATTGGAGAATGCATAGGCCAACTTACTTGCATGAGACAAAAAAGGAGAATACCTTGTCTCTAATGAGCTGTACCGAAAATTCAATTGCCGAACCCCCAATCGCTGATTCCAAAGCAGCCGCCACAGAATCATCATTAAGATGGAATATATGTCTGCTGAAAGACACGACCATAATGAAATGGTCCGTGTCATCCATGGAATGAATAGATCTCCCACAATGCTTGAAAACCTTGTCCTCAAAGATGGCGCCCACCGAGAAATCCAGATCCAACGTCGATCCACCAAAAGGACCCAGATGAAATGGCTATAGACGTGTAGATCAGATGCCGCCGGAGTAGATGGGTGGATCAGAAACAAAAATCACTGGCTAGAAGAGGAGATCGCCGGAAAACCTAGGCCGGAGGTGGGAGGGGTGGGTGGGTGGTTTGCCATTTTTCCTCGGCACGTTGTGTTAGAAGTGTTGACAAGACTTTCTCTAAGCCTACGTGTGTTCTCTTCCTCATACATGCTCCAGAGCTTTGTTAGGCACATCTTCAAAAACTGTGGCCACTCTTGATCAACCCACTCCAAGTAAGAACACTTCCATTCATCCTATAATATTTAAAACTAGATCAGTAATAATTGTAGGGGAAATGGGTTTATAGAAACATATAAAATCACCAATGCTTATTTTGAAAAACTGAAGAAACATGTTAATTATGACATATCTTCTCAAAAAGATCAATGTGCAAATGAAATAATTGGTACTGAGAAAACAACCAAATTCTGGAACATGAGAAACTATAATTAACTACAACGACGCTACAAGTTCTTACTCATGTACAATAAATAACAAATTGAACATTTTATGAGGAAGGTAAAAATAACTTCAACAACATAGCGACAGTGTTTGGATGACAGCAAATTGATACTAACAGGTGTGCAAATGCACAAATTTAGTAACATATAACTAATAGCACTAAGGCCGTCCACTATGTATGGCAAAACTGGGGTAAAGACTACTGTTCCTACATCTCGCACCGGTGCCCTGCACGGGCGAGCTGATGCAACGGGAAAAAAATCAGGGACCCGGACTCCGGAGCACGTAGTTGCTCCGATGCCCAGTTCCTTCGTGCCATAAAGATTTAGTATTTTACTGCTTGGATGCTCGGATGTGTGGACCAAAGTTGGCTCCACAAACTACTGAAGCAGTGCCAAATAATTTTCTAATGGCACCGCTGATGAGATGGCAACAATTTAAGTTACTAGGTACAAACTGTGACACTGTCTTAGGATGCTTTTGGTTGAAGGTGTGGTATGAATGGGTTGGGACCGTGAAAGTGTCTGAATCACATCTAACAAATTATTTGTAACAATGAAAGAGGGTCTAACCTTCTCTACACATGCCAGAAACTTCCTCCCACTATCCGCAGAATCAAACACAACTAGCTTCATGCATGGAGATTGATGGTGACAATGAGCAGATAGATCTTCAGCCACCCCGCTCCATTCGTTGCCACTGATGGTCTTAGGGAGCTACAAGAGGAAGAAAGGACTCAAATCGACCTCCGGGTAAAAATCCTTCATTCCAAGTCATAGCCCAAGAGAGATGAGAGAGACATACCCGGGTGGTGAAGGAGTAGTCGCTGGAGGAGGAACCGCTGGAGATGTCTTTGAAGAAGACCATGGTGACCCCGGCGGTAGGATGCGAGACGGCGAGAGCGAGGAAGTGGCTATAGCTTAGCAAGGAAGGAAGGAAGGAAGGAGGAAACAGGGGAAATGTGACTTGTGGTCAAGGAGAAAAGGGGGTGGGGAAGGGGGGAAGGGGGTGGGGGTAGATATTTTGGCGGGAGGCCAAAATTTTGGAAATGTGGAGGGAAACTTTGCGTGTGGTGCCGCCAGACCATTCACTTTGAACGATTGTGTGCATCACAAACGATTCTTCTGCTTTACGCGCATGGGATGAGTTTCATAATTCAAATTTTGGTCTCAAGGCATGGGCACATTCACTTTGAACGTGCGCGGTGCCGCCGGACCATTCACTTTGAACGATTGTGTGCATCGCAAATGATTCTTCTACTTTACGCGCATGGGAAGAGATTGATAATTCAAATTTTGGTGCAAATTTCCCCGGGTACGTCATTGCATAATTTAACATCGCTTGCTAATTTGGGCACACAAAAGAGCATACAACAGACAAACCACACTTACAGAATCAAGGAATTTTAGGAATTACACAGAGCCAGTTGACCTAAACATTGCTCTAACAAAAGACCAACATTAAAAACAAAGCATAAGTACGCATAATTAAAAATCTGCCGCCGCGCTGGCCAATGCATCGCCGGTGTGAGATCAGACGTCGATGACTTGTCCTGGCGACATGCCACCGTTGGTGGACTCCGTGCCCCCCCCCTACTGAAGTTAACCGCGTCCTTGTCCTTGGCGCCGCCCTCAAGGTTGTAGTACTCATAGTAGTGGCTGCACCAGAGCTCGCATTGGTACTCCACTGCCAATTCCTCGATGGACAGACTCTTCTCTACCTCGACCTCGGCCACGCGCAACTCCTCCTCCCAGCGCTCCTCGATCTCCACCTCCTCCTGCATCTCCAGCTCCCGCTCGGTGACCTCATGAGGAAGCATGTGCTCCGTGGCCACCGTCGCCTGTTCATATGAGGGTTGCATGCTGGAGTTCGACGTGGCCTGGAATATCTTGGCATGTGCATCCTCGATCTTGCCATGGATGGCCTCAACCCGGGCCAGGGCGGCATCAGTGACATGGATGACAGCTCGAGCGCTCTCGGCGTTTGTAGCCGCCGTCGCAGCAGCAACTGCAGCTGTCTCGGCTGCTGCAGCTGCCCTGTCGGCTGCCGCAGACGCCCTCTTGGAGGAAGCGGCCACACTCAATGCTGATGCGGCGACACTCTCGGCGTAGGCGACCGTGCTCTGGGGGGGGGGACGCGGCCATCATACGGGCCTTCACGAAGCGTTTCCATGGCGTCATCTTTGCAAGAAGGGGGTGCGGGAATGGGGATCAGGATTCGTGGATTCGGGGGTTGCCGGCACTAGAGCAGACGAGCCGGCGAAGCTTAAGGAGGGAGACTTAAATAGACCTAGATATTTTCATCGCAAATGGTTCCTAGAAAACAACCGTGTGTGATGTTGTAGATATTTTTTATTAGCTGTGAAAGACAAATTTGGAATAAAGTGCCAGCGGATGGTGTTTTAAATGAACGAGAAATTTTGTAGTACTAATACAACTGTCATTTCACCTTCTAAGACATTTAAGTGATTTTCTAGCCATTTAATGACCATAATTGAAATTTGAACTACATGTACATGCAACAGCTAACCATAACGGTTTGAAAACTCATATTTCATGTACTTGTGTGCTATTTAATTCCATGTGCAGTAAATTGGAAGGAATTTTCAAACATATTGGTCTAACAGCTATGACACAATTAAGCATGGACTGACATGGCATTTTAATTCCAAAAAATAAAAAAATAGAAACACATGAAACCTTGGTTGATGTAATGTCATGCCACCAAGATGACGTGGTAAAATATTGGCATGTTTGACCAAAGTTTGGACACACACCCCTCACAAACTGGAGCAACTCACTAGAAGGCTCGTGGTTCCGAGAGGGAACAATGCATGTTTGATGACGGACGGGAGATAGCTTCCTCTTACAGCCTTCAATTTTTTCTCTATGTCTAATGTGCACTACTACAACTATAATGTGAATTTTTTGAAAATTCTAGGGGTCATTTGACCTTTCAAAGACATTTAAGTGATTTTCTAGCCATTTAATGACCGTAATTCAAATTTGAACTACATCTACATGCAACGCCTAACCAAAACGGGTTGAAAAATCATATTTGTGTACTTGTGTGCGAGTTAATTCCATGTGCAGTAAACTAGAAGGAATTTTCAAACATATTTGTATCACGACATGGACACATATGCATGAATACGTATGCATGGAGTGGCATGTCATTTTAATTCCAAAAAAAATTTGAAACACATGAAACCTTGGTTGATGTAATGTCATGCCACCAAGATGATGTGGTAAAGAAATTGGCATGTTTGACAAAAGTTTGGACACACACTCCTCACAAACCGGAGCAACTCGCTAGAAGGTTTGTGGTTCCGAGAGGGAACAATGCATGTTTGACGAGGAACGGGAGATAGCTTCCTTCTATGGCCTTCAAATTTTTTCTACGTCTAATGTGCACTACTACTAATGTAATGTGAATTTTTTGAAAATTCTAGGGATCATTTGACCTTTTAAAGACATTTAAGTGTTTTTCTAACCATTTAATGACCGTAATTCAAATTTGGACTACATCTACATGCAAGACCTAACCAAAACAATTTTAAAAATCATATATGTGTACTTGTGTGCGAGTTAATTCCATGCGTAGTAAATTATAAAGAATTTTCGAACATATTGGTCTCACGACATGGACACATGCATACGTATGCATGGAGTGACATGCCATTTTAATTAAAAATAGAAAAATGATCAGAAACACATGAAACCTTGGTTGATGTAATGTCATGCCACGAAGATGATGTGGTAAAGAAATTGGCATGTTTGACGAACGTTTGGACACACACCCCTCACAAACCGGAGCAACTCGCTAGAAGGTTCGTGGTTCCGAGAGGGAACAATGCTTGTTTGATGACGAACGGGAGATAGCTTCCTCTTACGGCCTTCACATTTTTTCCTATGTTTAACATGCACTAATATAACTGTCATGTGAAATTTGGTAAATTTCAGGGGTCATTTGACCTTTTAAAGACATTTAAGTGATTTTCTAACCATTTAATGACCGTAATTCAAATTTGAACTACATCTACATGCAACGCCTAACCATAACAGTTTGAAAAATCATATTTTTGTGTACCTGTGCATGAGTTAATTCCATGTACAGTAAATTAGAAGGAATTTTCAAACATATTGGTGTCAAGGCATGGGCACATGCATGGAGTTCATGCCATGTCATTTTAATTCCAAAAGATTAAAAAATGATCAGAAAAACATGAAACCTTTCTTGATTTAATGTCATCCACCAAGATGATGTGGTAAAGAAATTGGCATGTTTGACGAAAGTTTGGACACACACCCCTCACAAACCGGAGCAACTCGCTAGAAGGTTCGTGGTTCCGAGAGGGAACAATGCATGTTTGATGACGAATGGGAGATAGCTTCCTCTTACGGCCTTCAAAATTTTTCTACGTCTAACATGCACTACTACAAATGTAATGTGAAATTTTGGAAAATTCTAGGGGTCATTTGACCTTTTAAAGATTTTCTAATCATTTAATGACCATAATTCAAATTTGAACTACATCTACATGCAACACCTAACCAAAATGGTTTGAAAAATCATATATGTGTACTTGTGTGTGAGTTAATTCCATGTGCAGTAAATTAGATGGATTTTTCAAACATATTGGCTCACGACATGGACACATGCATACGTATGCATGGAGTGACATGGCATTTTAATTCAAAAAATAGAAAAATGATCAGAAACACATGAAACCTTGGTTGATGTAATGTCATGCCACCAATATGATGTGGTAAATAAATTGGCATGTTTGACGAACGTTTGGACACACGCCCCTCACAAACTGGAGCAACTCACTAGAAGGTTCGTGGTTCCGAGAGGGAACAATGCATGTTTGAGGACGAATGGAAGATAGCTATGTCTTACGGCCTTCAATTTTTTCCCTACTTTTAACGTGCAACTGTCATGTGAAAATTTGGTAAATTTCAGGGGTCATTTGACCTTCTAAAGACATTTAAGTGATTTTCTAACCATTTAATGACTATAATTCAAATTTGAACTACATCTACATGCAACGCCTAACCAAAACAGTTTGGAAAATCATATTTTTTGTGTACTTGTGTGCGAATTAATTTCATGTGCAGTAAATTATAAGGAAATTTCAAACATATTGGTGTCAAGGCATGGGCACATGCATGGAGTGCATGCCATGGCATTTTAATTCCAAAAAATAAAAAAATGATCAGAAAACATGAAACCTTGCTTTATTTAATGTCATGCCACCAAGATGATGTGGTAAAAAAATTGGTCTGTTTGACGAAAGTTTGGACACACACACACCCCTCACAAACTGGAGCAACTCACTAGAAGGTTCATGGTTCCAAGAGGGAACAATGCATGTTTACTAACGAACGGGAGATAGCTTCCTCTTACGACCTTCAATTTTTTTCCTATGTTTAACATTTAACATGCACTAATACAACTGTCATGTGAAAATTTGCAAATTTTGAGGGGTCAATTGGCCTTTTAAAGACATTTAAGTGATTTTCTAACCATTTAATGACCGTAATTCAAATTTGAACTACATCTACATGCAACGCCTAACTAAAATGGTTTAAAAAATCATATTTTTTTGTACTTGTGTGCGAGTTAAAAAATCATCAGATGATGTAAACATCTGGTGTTCAAAAAAGAAAATGTAAAGATCTGGCAAGACAACCGGCTCCCACACGATTGGCACTCTATCTCGCGGCTCGAGGTTTGGTAGGTGATTGGCGGGGATCATTAATCAAACACTATTCTGTATTGGAAACCGTCAGCTATTATGTTCACACATGGATTTGCCGCGGGAATTGTGTGTAATTCAAACTATAGTACTCGTAAATTGCGGCGACCGACGTGTGTACTGTCCCCGGCGATCTAGATTTCGGTCGCCAATAAATACTACCTTTCTCACGTCGTCCCGCCCGCATTCTCATCTACATCCTCCCCTCGCTCGCCCTCTCTCTCTCTCTCAAATCTTTGCCATGGCGCCGGCGGTCTGCCCACACGCCGATGAGGAATCGCCACCCCCCGAGGACGCTCACTCGATTAGCAACAACGAGGACCCCTACGCACTGCCTGATGAGGTTGCGTCGGACCCCCATCCTTTGGATTGGTTTTGGGGCCAGTACAATCTTTGTCTACGGAAGTTGCTGCCACCGGATGAGAAAGCCAGGCAAGTGGCGTTCAAGAAGGAGATGGCAGAGGAGGAAGCCCGGTACCAGGTGGCCTGTGAAGCCCGTGATGCCGCCTGGAAAAAGGAGGCGGCGGAGCTTTGGGGGCGGGCGCGTCATCGTGTCGAGGAGGTGTACGAAGAAGGGTACTTCGCGAGGAAGGTCATAGGCGCTGGGCGCCTTGTCGCTGCGTGGAGGTGGGCTGATAAGCTCCAGCACGCCACCGACGAGGAGCTCCGGTGGGCGCCCAATGAAATGGCAAGATTGGCCGCGCGCGTCCGCCAGCAAGAGGCAGATCGGTACGTCAAGCGTTGCGAGGCGGAGGAGTCGTAGTACTTCCTCCGCACTGGGAAGACACCGCTCACCAGGGAGTTGCTGGCGAGGGGCTGCCAGAATACTGGCCCTAGGAGGGATTATTAGTTTTAGTATTGATCGTTTTCAATTTTATGCATTGTACCTAGTAGTTAAGTATCATCACGTATATGTGATGATATATATATATATATATATATATATATATATTATGTGATGATCTAGTGAACAATTAATATATATATATTATGAATTCCATTTTATATTTGTTTTTGTATACTAATTTGAATCTAGCTGTTATCATCCACATATACAGAATGGAAAGCGTATACACACATTGAAATGGAACATATAAGAATGGAAAACAGAGTACACACATTGAAACAGAGCAATAAACAGAGCAATACTATGACTGCTGTGTATACATAGCTACACACGTCGAAACGACTTTTCAAAATAAAACGCGTCCATGAGACCATGACAAGCAGCCCTTGCCTAGGATAGCTCTTGGCTCTGCCTGAACTCGTGCAGGTGTTCGTCCAAGCGGTCGACACGCTCGCGGTACATCTAGAGCGCGATCTTGAGCTCCAAGTTGGCTATTTCATCGGAGATCACCAGCTCGAGGATGCGACAGCCATGTTCCTCTACCGCGCCTAGGTGGACACCTGGGCCAAGGAGGCAGTCGAGCCTATGGACCAGTGCGGTGGCATCTAGCGGGCCGCGGACAAGGCGAACGGCGGCACCCATGCGAACGGCGTGGCGGGCGTCCGATGCAAGTACGACACGACCGACCTCAAGTGCAAGTACTACGCTGAGGGCCTCTACCCACTCCTGGCGAGGAATGGGGGTACTGACGGGATGTGTACCCAGCTGCGACACCATGTCGACAGCAGGTAAGCGCCGCTTGATCTGCTCTTGCTGTGCAGCGCACCGCGCCTCTCACTCTGCGGCGCTCCAATGGTCTCGCCGTGCGGCGAGCCGCAGCTTATCAGCGTGAACGCGCCTAGCTTGCTCTGCGCCGCGCCATCGATCATGTTGTGCGGCGAGTTGCAGCCTATCAACGCTGACATGCCTATCTTGATCCACGACGCTCAAGCGCCATGCACCAAAGGTCTGCTCAACCCTGGCGATGACGCGCATCACGGCATTGTCCATCGTGTTGCTGGGGAGCACCTCGGCCTCGACGGGCTGTGGCGCCTGCTCGTTTTCCTCGTCGACAAGGTTGATGGCAGAGGCGGTGCTTTGGTGGGTTTGCATGCTTGGAAAAGGTGGATGTGCTACAGGCTGCGCTTGTTGCCTCCATGCGTCATGCACCCCCTATGCGCAATAGAGCAGGGTGGCGGGAAACAGGTGAGGAAATGGCAGGAAACTGTGGCGTGTTCATAAAGCGCCATCAATTAATGGAAACTTAGCATCGAGCTAGCACAAGAAGTAGATGATGATCAGATGAACACGGGCCACACTAGGGAACCCATCAATGATGAATTCATCAATCCCAAATGGTTGAATACTAGCAAGCGTTTTCCCACAACACACACGACCTATTCCATCACAAATAGGTCGGATGGATCAACTGTATGCCATGTATCGCACATTGTCAAAAAGTAATGCGGTAGACCTTCGTTAACATGTGTTAAAAAATAATAAAAAAATAAAAAAACAAGGACCTCAAGGTTAAATTAGCCGAGGGAATGGGGAATTTTGGTCATTTTACCGAAATGACCCATCGCATCACCTAATTTAACATCGACACAACTTCCCATCTAGTCACCCATTCGATGGCTGCTCCAGCCTGAGCACACTTAACTTGATAGTTTTCTTACATGAGCTACTACTGGAATAGCTAGTCCTTGCTGATAGGAATGCCTCTTCACATCCTTATGGCGTATAGGATGACCGCCCGTCCCACAATGGCTAATAGATGTTGTCTAGACAGTGCATATCACATACGTCTTATTAGAAGCAATCGTCTATGTTATTATCGGTCTTCGCACACATTTCTGATTACAGGCCTGTTTGCCGCGTATCACACACATCTTGTTATATTGAACCATTTATGTTCTCTTTCCTAATCACAAACAGTTCATCCGAGTGAACCGTATGCTATACATCGCACACACCTTGATCGGGCTGACCGTTTCTTTTGTGTTGCCTAATCACACATAGTTCATCCCAGTGAACCGTATGTTGTATATCGCACACGCCTTCATCTGGCTGCTCATTTCTTTTGTTCCTCCTCATCGCGAACAGTTAATTGAGCTGAACCGTATGCCCTGCATCGCACACACAACTAAAATTTGAACCGTGTTTGATGCATCCTCCTTCGCAAATGTTTTGCACCTTTTTTGACGGTTATTTTACACCACCGTTTGCGATTATGTCATTGCACACAGTTTCGTCGAAGGGTCTCTGATCATAGTATCGTGTTAGCAGCATCCTGCGGTAGTGTGTCTTGCAGACCTTTTTTTATTTAGATATAGCTATTTTTGCTGGAGTGAACATGTGTACTGCAGAGTTACCTGTTTAGATTTTGTCATTTCTTAAGCTTTGTGAGGTTTAGGTACGATTTTTAGTACTGTTGTGTCATGTGTGGTTGAACTGAATCTCTTGTTCAACTGGCCTGTTGGTAAATACTAACAAATTGGCACTGATAGTGAAAGATCGTTAGTGTTGTTGATTTAAATCTTTTAATATAATGTTTATTTTTCCCTGTGTGTTGCATTGATTAATTAACTCATTTTCCCCTTGTTTGTAGTGGAAAACTCAAGTGGAGTTTGTCTTTTTCCGAGTGTATAAACAACCAGTCCTGGAGTTGTCGTCGTCTCAAGTTCCCAAGATTTCATCTCTGCACGATGTGTTGAGAGATGGCCGTGGTGTTGAGGGTGCTGGTTATGTTCCCCCTTGCCCTAGTAATGCTAGTACTTCACAGAGGCAGGGTTTTGGTATTGATGTAGCTGTTTCTGCGTTGGAGCATGCTGAGCATATTTTTAGTAATGTGAGTTCTGAGCTGAAAAAGGTCCCAACTACAGTTGAGCGTCTGAGCTGTATCAATGGAATCCTTCGTGAAGGTCATCAATTTAATGCTAAGGAAGCAGCAGACTATATTGAGTTGGAGAGAATTTTAATTAGTGATATGCGTGATGGTGCCGCTCAACTAATTTAGAGCTAGGTTGTCTGTTAAACAACATGAAGCGTTTCAAAACTATGCAAGACTCTCTCTGCAAGCCATATGAAGAAAGTGTCAGTGTTATTATCAGGCAGATTGAGCAGGATGAGGCTGCTGCCACCGATAGTGGGGCTGGTGATTGTGCTAATGTTTCTGACCACCATACGAATGATGTTGGCTTGGAGCCCCCTGTTGTTGATGTGAGTCAGTCATTGATGTTTGCATTTTTTACTATGTTGTTCTGCTGTTAGTATTGTAGTTGAACTTTCTCATGTTCATCTGTTTATTGTCTTTCATGCAAGAGACCAGTCATAATGTTGAGGCTGCTGTTGACTGTGGAGTTAATGATCCATCTACTGATAAGTGCAATGTTATTTTTATTTTTTATTGTGTTTATATATATTCTTGAATTTTCATGCACACCAATGTGCCTTACATGTTCATTTTTCTATCCCACACTATTAATAGTTTGTAGGTGATACCTACCTTTTTGCTAGTGTAGTTTAATTCCTTGTGTTTATTGTTGCCAATAATAGCATTGTTTTTTGCTTCATTACTATCAAACATGGTTGTGTTGTTGGCGACGAGCCTTGTTCGACCATTGGTGATGTTCCTTTGAATGTTAGTAGCAACAAGATCAATGATGTTGCTGTGAATGCTGCTAAGGTTTTGTTTTTCTGTGCTTGCATTAATTTTATATGCAGTTTTCGCTGCTGTTTCTTTTTAGCTATAATAGTTGGCATGTGCACCTCTTGCTAGCTTTTTTTGATTGTTAGTTTTGCTCATATTATTCACTTTTTCTGAATTTTTATTTTTTCAGATTACTGATGTTGAGTGTGAGGATGCCGTTAGTGTTGGAGATGAGGCTTGTGGTGTTGCATTGAGCAGTGGGCGTGATGTTGGTAGCAAAGTTGCTGATGACGATGTTGGTGCTGCCGGCATACTTGATGCCAAATCGTCTGGTGTTGGTATTGCTGAGAATGAAAATCTTTCTGATTGTGAAGATTTCCCACTGGAAAATTTCCCGCCTAGAGGGCTTGATTACGGTGATGCATTGCAAGATGCCTCTAGTGTGGAGGAGGTGCCATCTGAGGATGATGATTTACTTCTGTCGATTTCTTCTGGCCCCTTGACGCAGGAGGCGGTCCTGTCATCCCAGGATTTTCTTTCTTCAGACCCTGAAAGCGCAGCCATATTACTGTCCTCATAAGATCTTCCATCGTCAAACCCTGAAACTGGAGGCATATTGGTGTCATCACAGGAACTACCGTCGTCAAACGCTGATAGTGCAGGTAAGGACTTGTAAATGAGGCATACTTCTCATTTATGGCATTTTGGACATGTTCATTTGTAGTGCTTGAACTTATTATTTTTTCTTCTTTTTCTGCAAGCAAAAGGTGCTAATGTTTCTAAGATTTATTTGTTTTTCTTCGTTGTTACGAGGTTGCACACAAACCGTGGGAAACAGTTAGTTTGAGATTCTGCATGTATCATTTTTGTCTCTTTTTATTTCTCTCATATGACTATTGTTGTTATTGCGGTAGTTTTAATCCATGTAATCTTTTGTGTTTTCCTAGCAAAAAGCCGATGTTTCAAAATAGCGAATGTTATGCCAGTGTTGGTTCTGTTGCTAAAGTGTTTATCCCCACTGGCATGCTCAACTCAGACAGTACTGACGTTGTTTTATATTCTCTACGTCAGAAGTACCGAGACACTGACAAGTTGATAGTTCCCAGATGGGTGATGGTCAGTATTTTGCTTTCTACATAGGATGATAAGTTATTTTGGGAATTTTCTAACTGTTGTTGTTCTTTTTGTACAACAGACCAAGATCCATGATGGAAATATTGATGCCAATGTGCTACAATGGTTCACGAGATCAGGGGCTGATGGTTTTGACCAAGTAGGTTAACTTGAACTTATTGTACTCGTGAACTAGAACTGTCATGTTTTCTTGCAAGTTTGGGAGGTGGGAATGAACTTGAGTAGCCTGCTCTTTACCCTTGTACTTACGAATGATGTGTGCTTCTTTTTTTAAAGCTGCATTTACTGTCGCAAGGAAATTGAACTGATATGTTTGTTGCAAGTTTGGGTGGTGGATATAAACTTGAGTAGCATTTACTTTTTTGTAGTGGGTTGCTTAGTCAATTAGAACTTATGATTATCTGATTTGTTTGTACTTCTGAATTTCAATTTCCCACTTTTATTTTATTGTTTGGAGGCTGGATTTTTTGTTTCATTATGATTTTTTAAATTCATTTTTCCTCTGCCATTTTTTTGTCAGCTTCTTTTCCCTACTTTTGATCCGTCGTCATTTGCGGCTGCCATGAAGCCTAGTGAAGAATCTGGGCATTGGTGCTTGATTGTTCTGAATTTGAGGTTCCGTCGTTTTGAGTGTCTTGATTCACTCCGCGATGAAACCTGGAGTGATGCAGTTAGATTCTTAAGGACTATGACAGATAACATAAAGAAGCTTTGGTGGGAGTCCAGCGTAGACATGGCGAAACCGTTCTCGCCGGCGCATATTGATGGTTTCTCTTGCGAGTTTGTGCGGGTGTCGCAGCAGCAAAACACACGAGTATCTGTTTTTAATGATTTTTATTAGTTGTTTTTGTTGTTGGGAGCATGGTGTTCCTGTATTTTTGAATTTTTGGTTGTGTTCCTATATTTTGAATTTGTGATGTACCCTTTTGTTTTTTCTGTTGTTAACAGCCATGATTGTGGCTTCTTTATGTGACAAAACTGCAAGACCTATCATTGCCGGGAGGATGGTGTGATTGAAATGTTGGATTACAGCCACGAAGACATTCTTGACATTAGAAAGGCTTTGCTGTATACCTGCGCAACTAGCGATGTGTTTGATGTTGACTTCCGGGGTTTGTTTGGCATCTAACCCTGTACATATGCATGAACTTTTGTAATTTTTTGGAGCTTGTACTTCTTGATTAGTATTGTCATGAATTATGTATTTGAACTTACCCTTGATGCGCTCCTTCTTTTTTTATTTTGCAGATGAGTGGCTGGATCTTGGTGAGCATGACTACATCTTTGGCAGCCAGTTCTGGGAGCTCGAGCATGTAGCTATTGATTTTAGCCGGGGGCATTGAGGGAGTCCATCTAGCCAGTCACCTCCGAATATAGCCAATGGGCGGCTTGCCCGATCACTTTTGATCGCAAAGGCCACCCGGCTAGTATCCGTCGCGAAGGTTTGGCAGCTCTGGTCCTCGACCCAATTATCGACGGGTTCCATCTCACGAAAGTCCTTATGGACGGCGACAGTAGCCTTAATCTACTCTACCAGGACACTGTCCGCAAAATGGGCATTGATCCTTCAAGAATCAATCCCACCACAACTTCCTTCAAGGGAGCAATACCCGGCATAGAAGCTCACCGCACGGGTTCAATCACATTGGAAGTCGTTTTCGGCTTGCCGAACAACTTTCAAAGCGAAGGCTTGACCTTCGATATTGTCTCGTTCCGCAGTAGCTACCATGCACTGCTCGTGCATACCACTTTTGCTCATTTTAACGCGGTCCCACACTATGCTTATCTACATCTTAAGATGCCCAGTCCACGTGGCGTCATCATGATAAACGGAAACACGGAATGCTCCCTCCATACGGAGGAGCATACTATGGCTACTGCAGTCGAAGTACAAAGCGGCCCCATCAAGCCGCGCATATCATCGGCCATCAAGCCGCCGGTCTCTATTAAACATGACCGATCAATCTCAGAGCTGGATAAGCAATTCAGCCTCCGTCATTCGCCTCATATAGCTGCGAAATTTATACCGTGCATACATAATTATGCACTTAAAATACCCTGGTCATCGTCGGAGGCACAATACGGACGGGCCTACAATGCGGTCCGCACTCCCATAGTGTTTCCCCCTTTTTTCTAATTATCATCTATCTTTTACCACAGGTGACTCAAAGCCTAGTCATCGTACGGACTCTTTCTGAGTTTGGCTTCGTATGGATAACCAAAGGCTACTCCTGCCCAGGAGTTCTTTCGCCGAGGCAAGGCAACACAGACGTGCGACAGGAGGTCCAAATAATTTTTTGTAGACCACACTTTTTATTTCAAACCTGTAAAGTGCCTTTTTCCCCAGCCTTCAACCCCCGACATGTTAAATATTCCAGGTAGTGGCATTATAATCTGAAAGATTGCGTTTGACGTATCAATCATATTCCAGTGAACATAGTCCGTATTCATTAGTTAATTTTTCTAAGAACTAAATTTTGCTTCTTCGGTTGTTTCATGCATGCACCTCGGCACAAATTGCCAGGGGCTCGATATGGCAACATATGAGTTGCCGACAAGTTCAAACAGCTTTATAGCATACTTCGGTGTCACGAGTTTGGCCTTATATGCATCGCTCTGAATCATGTCTTTGGTCAATAGTTGGGTTGCTCGGCTCCTGTGCTTACTACCTTACGTTCCGCCCTATCGGCTAAGGTAGTAAAGGGAGAACTACTGCGATTGTGTTTCCGGTTCATCTAGTCAAGCACCTCAGTAGAGAAAGCCGAAAACTAACTGTCATGATGCGGCGAGAGCTGGTCAACCACTCGATGACTTATCAGAATATTTCGCGATTCCTTCCATATTAGACGAAGGGCCATTCTTCTGGTCACCTATGTAACGCACCATATTCGGATAACCGCGTACATACCAGGGGCTATATCATAGACCCACCGTCAAACTCCTATGGCTAAGTGAAAGTGTTAAAGCCCTATAGTCCGATTGCCTAGTTCGCTGCATTGGCACCTCCTTCATGGACCAAGACGTTGGGTCAAGAGTGATCATGTGCTTTTACGAACACCCCCGTATTATATGCGAGGGGGCTGAAGCCGACGACTAGAAAACTTTTAGATTATACAAAAAACGGCCGCACAGGAGGAACCAAATCCTTCAGGAAAAAAGCATAGCCTATAAAATATCATAATATTGTTTTTACAATTTTTGTACAATCACTCGAATATCATATCCTTCGAGCACTGACCGTCTATCAAGTAGGCGCCCTCAAGGACATCCTCAAAATAATGCTCCAGCGTGTGATGGTCCTTGCCCCCGGGTGGACTCTTTGTTGCAATATCGGTGGCTTTCATCTTCTCCTAGTACGTCTTGACGCGGGCAAGGGCCATCCGTGCACCTTCAATGCATGTTGACCGCTTAATGGCGTCAATATGCGGCACCGCATCAACAAGTCGCTGCACCAAACCGAAATAACTATTCGGAATTGGATCCGTCGGCCACAGCCGGAGCATGACGTCCTTCATGGTAGATCCGTATATTCTGTGGAGCTCGGTCCACTAGGCCATCTGTTCTTTCAGCAACAGTGGACGCTTTGGCATGCTGAATTGCGACCAGAAAAGCTTCTCCGTTGCATGTCCTTCTTGCGCTTGGTAAAACTGTGCCGCATTGGAGACACTCTTCGGCATGTCCAAGAATGCGTCTGGAGAACTCCACATTTGGTTAAGCGAGGCATACTTCGGATCACCAAATTTAGTCTGTAATAAGAAGGGTTACCGGCCGCTATTTCCCCAGCTTGCCGGATCTCCTCCCGAGCCGCTCTAGACTCGGACCGTGCTTCTCTCGCCTCTTGTAAGGCCTTGTCGAGATCGTTCGTTTTGACTTTGCTATCCTTTTCGAGGAATTCACATCGGACAGTGGCATCCTTTAGCTCACGCGGCATGGTAGATATTCTCTCCTCGCATTGGCGCCGAGCAGCCTGTTCGGCTTTTAACTCAGTGGCTGCCTTCTTGGCAACCGCATCACTCATCCTAGCTTGGTCCTTGGCCCGGACGAGCTCATCCCACAGGATCTCAACCGCGGCAGCACCATCTGTGGTTATGCATATCTCAGCATACAATTCTCAGCTTCATGCTCATATTATTATACATACATATACTGACTGCCCCAAAACATACCTTGCGCCTCATCAAGCCGCCTGTTAATAAGCGTGATGTCGTCATCCTCCACATCAAGTTTCTGCTTCAGATCTGCAACCTCTGTAGCACCGACAATCGCCATGGATGAAACAGCCCGTGTTCCAATTAGTTAGATTATTTCCTAGGCATATCTTTTTTGACCCTCTAATCGCATCCTTCTGGACGCCAACCAGAGTCTCAGGGGCTACTATCTATACACGGGTGCATTTTCGCATGTAGAGTGCAATTGAAGATATTACATTGCATACCTCGAAACCTCTTAGCAGTCCCATGAAGAATTCATTCAATCCGCTTCTCGCAGACAAAATCCTCTCAACTACCGTACCCATCAAGGTATGATGTTCATCTGAGATGGAAGCATGTCGCAACACGTCCATCAATGTATCCGGCGCCTCCTGATTCCTAGAAGCGGCGGTGGGAGTACGGACTTCCTTCGGAGGTATGTGTTTACTCGACCCTAGAGTTGTCTCCGGCTGTAAACCGGATAGTTCGAGGCCTTTATTGTTGGTCCCCGAAGGGGATGCATGTCCCGGACCCTGGACTGCCGGAGTATCACCTTCGGGCGTGGTCTTCATTATCCCTTGCACCACTTGTTGATCAGGAGAAATCCTCCGAGACGACACCTCAAAGTCGTCCGCCCTATTGGGCGAGAGGGCCTGTGGAGGCGTCTCGCTTCCATCATCTCCAGAAGAACATCCCTGAGGAGGAGGACTGTTGAGGAAGAATGCGTGCCAGACTGCAAACATATGTTTCACATGTTACCCTTGTAAGCGAAAAGGAACGTGATAACCCACAAGTATAGGGGATCACAACAGCTTTCGAGGGTAGAGTACTCAACCAAATTTATTGATTCGACACAAGGGGAGCCAAAGAATATTCCCAAGTATTAGCAGCTGAGTTGTCTATTCAACCACACCTGGAAACTTAGTATCTGTAGCAAAGTGTTTAGTAGCAAAGTAATATGATAGTGGTGGTAGCGGCAACAAAAGTAAAGACATCAAAAGTAATGTTTTTGGTATTTTGTAGTGATTGTAACAGTAGCAGCGGGAAAGTAAATAAGCGAGAACAAGTATATGGAAAACTCATAGGCACCGGATCAGTGATGGATAATTATGCCGGATGCAGTTCATCATGTAACAGTCATAACATAGGGTGACACAGAACTAGATCCAATTCATCAATGTAATGTAGGAACGTATTCCGTATATAATCATACGTGCTTATGGAAAAGAACATGCATGACATTTTTGTCCTACCCTCCCGTGGCAACGGGGTCCTATTGGAAACTAAGGGATATTAAGGCCTCCATTTAATAGAGAACCGGAACAAAGCATTAGCACATAGTGAATACATGAACTCCTCAAACTATGGTCATCACCGGGAGTGGTCCCGATTATTGTAACTTCGGGGTTGCCGGATCATAACACATAGTAGGTGACTATAGACTTGCAAGATAGGATCAAGAACTCACATATATTCATGAAAACATAATAGGTTCAGATCTGAAATCATGGCACTCGGGCCCTAGTGACAAGCATTAAGCATAGCAAAGTCATAGCAACATCAATCTCAGAACATAATGGATACTAGGGATCAAACCCTAACAAAACTAACTCGATTACATGATAAATCTCATCCAACCCATCACCGTCCAACAAGCCTACAATGGAATTACTCATGCACGGTGGTGAGCATCATAAAATTGGTGATGGAGGATGGTTGGTGATGACGACGACAACGAATCCCCCTCTCCGGAGCCCTGAACAGACTCCAAATCAGCCCTCCCGAGAGGTTTTAGGGCTTGGCGGCGGCTCCGTATCGTAAAACGCGATGATTTCTTCTCTCTGGTTTTTTTTCCCCGAAAGCAAATATATAGAGTTGGAGTTGGCATCGGAGGGCATCCAGGGGCCCACGAGGTAGGGGGCGCGCCCTAGAGGGGGGGCGCCCCCACCCTCGTGGATAGGGTGTGGGCCCCCTTGTCTTCATCTTTGGTGAGGATTCTTTTTTCTAAGATGTTCCGTGGAGTTTCAGGTCATTCCGAGAATATTTGTTTTTTGCACATAAAACAACACCATGGCAATTCTGCTGAAAATAGCGTCAGCCCGGGTTAGTTCCATTCAAATCATACAAGTTAGAGTCCAAAACAAGGGCAAAAGTGTTTGGAAAAGTAGATACGACAGAGATGTATCAACTCCCCCAAGCTTACACCCTTGCTTGTCCTCAAGCAATTCAGTTGACAAACTGAAAGAAAGAAAGAAAAACTTTTAGAAACTCTGTTTGCTCTTGTTGTTGTAACCATGTCAAGCCAGCATTCAAGTTTTCAGCATAGATCATAACTAACCACATTTGCAATAATTCTCAGGTCTCATAATTACTCATATCAATAGCATAATCAACTAGCAAGTCATAATAATAAATCTCGGATGACAACACTTTCTCAAAACAATCATAATATGATATAACAAGATGGTATCTCGCTAGCCCTTTCTGAGACCGCAAAACATAAATGCAGAGCACCTTTAAAGATCAAGGACTGACTAGACATTGTAATTCATGGTAAAAGAGATCCAATCATAGTCACACCGAACATAGATTAATAGTGATGAATGCAAATGACAGCTGTGCTCTCCAGCTAGTGCTTTTTAATAAGAGGGTGATGACTCAACATAAAAGTAAATGGATAGGCCCTTCGCAGAGGGAAGCAGGGATTTGTAGAGGTGCCAGAGCTCGGTTTTGAAATAGAGATAAATTGTATTTTGAGCGGTATACTTTCATTGTCAACGTAACAACTAAGAGATGGCGATATCTTCCATGCTAAACACATTATAGGCGGTTCCCAAACAGAATGGTAAAGTTTATACTCCCCCTCCACCAACAAGCATCAATCCATGGCTTGCTCGAAACAACGAGTGCCTCCAACATACATCAGGTCCCAGGGGGAGTTTTGTTTGCAATTAATTTTGATTTAGTTTGCATAAAGCATGGGACTGGGCATCCCGGTGACCAGCCATTTTCTCGTGAGTGAGGAGCGGAGTCCACTCCTCTTGAGAATAACCCGCCTAACACGGAAGATAAGGACAACCTTGGTTGATACATGAGCTATTCGAGCATACAAAACAGAATGTTTATTTGAAGGTTTAGAGTTTGGCACATACAAATTTACTTGGAACGGCAGGTAGATACCGCATATAGGAAGGTATAGTGGACTCATCTGGAATAACTTTGGGGTTTAAGGGATTGGATGCACAAGCAGTATTCCCGCTTAGTACAAGTGAAGGCTAGCAAAAGACTGGGAAGCGACCAACTAGAGAGCGACAACAGCCATGTACATGCATTAAAATTAATAAACATTGGATGCAAGCATGAGTAGGATATAATCCACCATGAACATAAATATCGTGAAGGCTATGTTGATTTGTTTCAACTACATGCGTGAACATGTGCCAAGTCAAGTCACTTAAATCATTCAAAGGAGGATACCACCCCATCATACCACATCATAATCATCTCAATAGCATGTTGGCACACAAGGTAAATCATTATAACTCATAGCTAATCAAGCATGGCACAAGCAACTATGATCTCTAATTGTCATTGCAAACATGTTTATTCATAATAAGCTGAATCAAGAACGAGGGACTCATCATATTTACAAAAACAAAAGAGGTCGAGTTCATACCAGCTTTTCTCATCTCAGTCAGTCCATCATATATCATCATAATTGCCTTTCACTTGCACGACCGAACGGTGTGAATAATAATAAGAGTGTACGTGCATTGGACTAAGCTGGAATCTGCGAGCATTCAATAAACAGGAGAAGACAAGGCAATATGGGCTCTTGGTTAAATCAACAATAATGCATATAAGAGCCACTTCAACAATTTAATTATGGTCTTCTCCTACTGACCCCCAAAGAAAAGAAAAGAAATAAAACTATTTACACGGGAAAGCTCCCAACAAGCAAAAGAAGAACGGGAAATATTTTTGGGTTTTCTTTTTTAATTATTACTACTACAGCAGGAAAATAAACTACTACTATTTTTTTTGTTTTTCTTAAGGTTTAACAAACACACAAGAAGAAAGCAGGAAAAAGAAAATAAACTAGCTTGGATATTACAGTGAAAGAGTATGAGCACCGACATCTAGTAATGAGTGTGTGTGAGCATAGATGTAATGTCGGTGAGAAATACGTACTCCCCCAAGATTAGGCTTTTGGCCTAAGTTGGTCTATTGCCAGGGATAGCCTGGCGGATACCCATAGGTGTAGCTGGGGTCGTACTGCGACGAAGAATAGTTGGGATCATACTGATGTGCAGCGGTTATCGCCTGCTGAGCTACAGCATGGAGTCGAGCTGCCTCCACTCTCCTCTCGCACTCTTCTGCCTCCTCTCTGGTAATAACGTATCTTCTTTTTGTCTGTGAATCAAAGAAGGCAGGAGCAGGGAGAGTAATACGGAAAACACGTCATTTATCAAAAATTAAACGATATAAGAGAGGTGATTCAGGCCTCTCGACAAACTGGTGCGAAGCCATAGAGTTATAATCTAAATATGCAGGAGGCAACTCCGTATCACCCTCACGAATGTCTATCTCAAGAAAATGAGCT
The DNA here is from genome assembly GCF_018294505.1 of Triticum aestivum. Classification (NCBI taxonomy): domain Eukaryota; kingdom Viridiplantae; phylum Streptophyta; class Magnoliopsida; order Poales; family Poaceae; genus Triticum; species Triticum aestivum. Next base: position 185,866,602 of record NC_057806.1, read on the forward strand.
AAGCGGGTTGCATAAATTCCTCCAAAGAAATCTCCATTATGTCTATTATGATGCAACCTACGAGCTACAATGGCTCCCATATGATAAGATTGGTCTCCTAACACAGCACTCCTAAGAATGCTAAGATCAGGGACACACATGTGACATGCTTCATCCTTAGCATTTATGCATCTACCGATGAAGAGAGCAAAATAATGTATAGCAGGAAAGTGAATGCTCCCTATGGTAGCCTGCGTTATATCTCTAGATTCCCCCACAGTTATACTAGCAAGAAAGTTTCTAAATTCAGATTTAGGGGGATCCCTAACACTACCCCATGATGGAAGTTTGCAAGCAGAAGTGAAATCCTCTAAGTCCATGGTATAAGATTTGTCATAGAGATCAAACATGACTGAAGGAGAATTACGCGAAGATGAATACTCAAACCTCCTCACAAATGAACTTGTGAGATCATGATACTGGGGGCATTTGTTAGCCTCAAAATCCTCAAGACCGGCATTGCGCAAATATGCTTTGAATTCTTCTTTAATTCCCGCACGGTCCATAAAATTTTCCGACGGCCATTCGCAAGGCCGTACTGGAGCGTCTCTTGGTGGATCCTCGTCAGCATCGCGCATAGCAATCCTGGGTCCTTGCTTCTTAGAGGAACCACCTTGGAACATCTTCCTAAGCATATTGTTTTTCTCTGAAAAATTCTGAAATTTTTAGTAACTTCAAACAAAAGTGAACCAACTTCAATAAAACTGATAGCAACTACTCCTACAAGTGCCTAGAGCCTATATCAAGCATTAGAACTACTTGGAACCATATAAATTTGACATGCAAGCTCAAGAACATGGTCACCTATGCAGCACAAATTTGCAAAGAATAAAGCACTAGAACAAAAACTAATTGGACCAATGGAGGAGTCACATACCAAGGAACAATCTCCCCAAGCAGTTTTGCGAGAGGTGCTTTGAGCAAGGAGATCGAAAATCACAGCAAAAGTGGCTGGAACTCGTGCTTGAGTTGGTTTTTCGGGTTTGTGTGAGACAGAGGAAGAAGATGGGTGCTGGGATAAGTGGAGGAGGGCCACCGTGGGCCCACGAGGCAGGGGGCGCGCCCTAGAGGGGGGGGGCGCCCACCACCCTCGTGGCCAGGTGGCAGCTCCTCCCGCGGTAATTTTTGCACAGTAAATCCTCAAATATTCCCGAAAAAATCATATTAAATTGGCATGTCATTCTGAGGACTTTTATTTTCGGGATATTTTTATATTGCACGGATAAGTCAGGAAACAGACAGAAAAATACTATTTTTACTTTATTTCTACTAATTAACAGAAAATATAGAGAGGGTACAGAAGGTTGTGCTTCTAGTTTCATCCATCTCATGCTCATCAAAAAGAATCCACTAACAAGGTTGATCAAGTCTTGTTAACAAACTCATTCCGATAATCATGAAACCGGAGAAATTTCGAATAACACTAAGTTACCTCAACGGGGATATGCACATCCCCTATAATAAGTATATCATATTTCTTTTTGACAGTAGGAAGAGGAAATTCAAAACCTCCAATTATAATCGATGGAATTTTTCCAATGGAGTTGATACTATGAACTTGAGGTTGTTTCCTCGGAAAGTGTACCGTATGCTCATTACCATTAACATGAAAAGTGACATTGCCTTTGTTGCAATCAATAACAGCCCCTGCAGTATTAAGAAAAGGTCTTCCAAGAATAATAGACATACTATCATCCTCGGGAATATCAAGAATAACAAAGTCCGTTAAAATAGTAACGTTTGCAACCACAACAGGCACATCCTCACAAATACCGACAGGTATAGCAGTTGATTTATCAGCCATTTGCAAAGATATTTCGGTAGGTGTCAGCTTATTCAAGTCAAGTCTACGATATAAAGAGAGAGGCATAACACTAACACCGGCTCCAAGATCACATAAAGCAGTTTTAATATAATTTCTTTTAATGGAGCAAGGTATAGTAGGTACTCCGGGGTCTCCAAGTTTCTTTGGTATTCCACCCTTAAAAGTATAATTAGCAAGCATGGTGGAAATTTCAGCTTCCGGTATCTTTCTTTTATTAGTAATGATATCCTTCATATATTTAGCATAAGGATTTGTTTTGAGCACATCAGTTAATCGCATACGCAAAAAGATAGGCCTAATCATTTCAGCAAAGCGCTCAAAATCCTCATCATCCTTTTTCTTGGATGGTTTTGGAGGAAAAGGCATGGGTTTCTGAACCCAAGGTTCCCTTTCTTTACCATGTTTCCTAGCAACAAAGTCTCTTTTATCATAACGTTGATTCTTTGATTGTGGGTTATCAAGATCAACAGCAGGTTCAATTTCTACATCATTGTCATTACTAGGTTGAGCATCATCATGAACATCATCATTAATATTTTCATTAGGTTCATGTTCATTACCAGATTGTGTTTCAGCATCAGACATAGATATATCATTTGGATTATCAGGTGGTTCAGCAATAGGTTCACTAGAAGTTTGCACAGTTCTATCATTTTTCTTTTCTTCTTTTTAGAAGAACTAGGAACATCAATATTATTTCTCTGAGAATCTTGCTCGATTCTCTTAGGGTGGCCTTCAGGATACAAAGGTTCCTGAGTCATTCTACCAGTTCTAGTAGCCACTCTAACAGCATAATCATTTTTCTTACTATTCATTTCATCAAGCACTTCTTTTTGAGCCTTAAGTACTTGTTCTACTTGAGTGGTAACCATAGAAGCATGTTTGCTAACAAGTTTAAGTTCACCTTTAATATTAGCCATATAATCACCCAAGCGTCTAATCATATAAGCATTTTCTTTTAATTGTCTACCAAAATAAGCATTGAAGTCGTCTTGCTTAAACATAAAGTTATCAAACTCATCCAAGCACTGACTAGCAATTTTAGTAGGAGGGACTTCAGCTTTATCATATCTATAGAGAGAATTTACCTTTACTACCTGTGTCGGGATATCGGGATCAGGAGGTTCTTCAATAAATAAAGAATTGAGATCATATGTTTCTTCAACAGGCGGTAATTAAGACCATGTATTTCTTCAATAGGAGGTAAATTCTTAACGTCTTCAGCTTTAATACCTTTTCTTTCATAGATTTCTTTGCCTCTTGCATATCTTCGGGACTGAGAAATAGAACACCTCTCTTCTTCGGAGTTGGTTTAGGAATAGGCTCAGTAATTGGAGCAGGAGTGGCTAGGAGCTGGCTCAGGAGGTGCCCAATTATTTTCATTTGTCAACATATTATTCAATAGAATTTCAGCTTCATCCGGTGTTCTTTCCCTGAAAAGAGAACCAGCACAACTATCCAGGTAATCTCTGGAAGCATCGGTTAGTCCATTATAAAAGATATCAAGTATTTCAGGTTTCTTAAGAGGATGATCAGGCAAAGCATTAAGTAACTTGAGAAGCCTCCCCCAAGCTTGTGGGAGACTCTCTTCTTTAATTTGCACAAAGTTGTATATTTCCCTCAAAGCAGCTTGTTTCTTATGAGCAGGGAAATATTTAGCAGAGAAGTAATAAATCATATCCTGGGGACTACGCACACAACCAGGATCAAGAGAATTAAACCATATCTTAGCATCACCCTTTAATGAGAACGGAAATATTTTGAGTATATAAAAGTAACGCGATCTCTCATCATTAGTGAACAGGGCAGCTATATCATTTAACTTAGTAAGATGTGCCACAACAGTTTCAGATTCATAGCCATAAAACGGATCAGATTCAACCAAAGTAATTATATCAGGATCAACAGAGAATTCATAATCCTTATCAGGAACACATATAGGTGAAGTAGCAAAAGCAGGGTCGGGTTTCATTTTATCTCTAAGTGATTCTTTGTTCCATTTAACTAATAACCTCTTAAGCTCATATCTATCTTTGCAAGCTAAAATAGCGGCAGAAGATTCCATATCAAAAAGATAGCCCTCAGGAATAACAGGCATATTTTCATCATCACTATCATCATCGTATTCAGATTCAATAATTTCTTTTTCTCTAGCCCTAGCAATTTGTTCATCAAGAAATTCACCAAGGGGCACAGTAGTATCAGGCATAGAAGCAGTTTCATCATAAGTATCATGCATAGCAGAAGTGGCATCATCAATAACATGCGACATATCAGAACGAATAGCAGAAGCAGGTGTAGGTGTCGCAACTTACTCATAACAGAAGGTGAATCAAGTGCAGAGCTAGATGGCAGTTCCTTACCTCCCCTCGTAGTTGAGGGATAGATCTTGGTTTTTGGATCTCTCAAGTTCTTCATAGTGTCAGCAGATATAAATCCCAAGTGACTCAAAGAATAGAGCTATGCTCCCCGGCAACGGCGCCAGAAATTAGTCTTGATAACCCACAAGTATAGGGGATCGCAACAGCTTTCGAGGGTAGAGTATTCAACCCAAATTTATTGATTCGACACAAGGGGAGCCAAAGAATATTCTCAAGTATTAGCAGCTGAGTTGTCAATTCAACCACACCTGGAAACTTAGTATCTGCAGCAAAGTGTTTAGTAGCAAAGTAATATGATAGTGGTGGTAGCGGCAACAAAAGTAAAGACAGCAAAAGTAATGTTTTTGGTATTTTGTAGTGATTGTAACAGTAGCAGCGGGAAAGTAAATAAGCGAGAACCAGTATATGGAAAACTCGTAGGCACCGGATCAGTGATGGATAATTATGCCGGATGCGGTTCATCATGTAACAGTCATAACATAGGGTGACACAGAACTAGCTCCAATTCATCAATGTAATGTAGGCATGTATTCCGTATATAGTCATACGTGCTTATGGAAAAGAACTTGCATGACATCTTTTGTCCTACCCTCCCGTGGCAGCGGGGTCCTATTGGAAACTAAGGGATATTAAGGCCTCCTTTTAATAGAGAACCGGAACAAAGCATTAGCACATAGTGAATACATGAACTCCTCAAACTATGGTCATCACCGGGAGTGGTCCCGATTATTGTCACTTCGGGGTTGCCGGATCATAACACATAGTAGGTGACTATAGACTTGCAAGATAGGATCAAGAACTCACATATATTCATGAAAACATAATAGGTTCAGATCTGAAATCATGGCACTCGGGCCCTAGTGACAAGCATTAAGCATAGCAAAGTCATAGCAACATCAATCTCAGAACATAATGGATACTAGGGATCAAACCCTAACAAAACTAACTCGATTACATGATAAATCTCATCCAACCCATCACCGTCCAGCAAGCCTACGATGGAATTACTCACGCACGGCGGTGAGCATCATGAAATTGGTGATGGAGGATGGTTGATGATGACGACGGCGACGAATCCCCCTCTCCGGAGCCCCGAACGGACTCCAAATCAGCCTTCCCGAGAGGTTTTAGGGCTTGGCGGCGGCTCCGTATCGTAAAACGCGATGATTTCTTCTCTCTGGTTTTTTTCTCTCCAAAAGCAAATATATAGAGTTGGAGTTGGCGTCGGAGGGCATCCAGGGGGGCCACGAGGTAGGGGGCGCGCCCTAGAGGGGGGGGGGGCGCCCCCCACCCTCGTGGACAGGGTGTGGGCCCCATGGTCTTCATCTTTGGCGAGGATTTTTTATTATTTTTTCTAAGATGTTCCGTGGAGTTTCAGGTCATTCTGAGAATATTTGTTTTCTGCACATAAAACAACACCATGGCAATTCTGCTGAAAGCAGCGTCAGTCCGGGTTAGTTCCATTCAAATCATACAAGTTAGAGTCCAAAACAAGGGCAAAAGTGTTTGGAAAAGTAGATACGACGGAGACATATCTGAACGGGATATGTTTATGACACTTTTGTTCACTTACGATTCGGCTAAAGGCTTGTCCTTATGAAGGAGTTGCGCGTCAACATCGTCTTCCGAACCTGAAACACCTGGCAAAGACATCTTCCCTTGCTTGGGAGCCTCCACCTCCAAATCTTCGGAGGCGGTCCTCTTCTTCCCATGCGGGGAAGGGATGTTAGCCTCCCCTTCTCTTTTATCCTCGGAAGAGGGAGTCCCAATCTCCCCAGACATAGTGTCTGGTGTACCTTTAGAATAGAGGCCACCTTTGGCCTTCTTTCTCTCCTCATTGTCCTCCTTTGCCGGAATTTGATATGGCGCCGGAGCCAGCATCCTTGTTAACACAGGATCAGCTGAGTCTCCGGGAAGAGGGGCCGAACACCTAATTCGTTCCGCCTTCTTTACCCGACCCTGTTCGAAGATTGTTTTCTTAGTACTACGAGATATTTATCTAAACTGTGTTCGGGAGTCGAGTGCTTACCGAGGTATCCAGATGGTTGCAGTCGAGGCCGATGTCTTCGGTGGTATCCGGCCACTGCTTTCGTGTCCCGAAGAATAACTTCCACATTCCTTTGTGCGTCATGCCGAAGAAGTGCTGAAGGGTCCATGGTCCTTCCAGATTGAAATCCCACATGCGGAGGGGCCGTCGCTGGCACGGTAGGACCTGTCAGACTAGCATTACCTGGACTACATTGATGAGGCCCGTGTCTTTTTCGAGGAGGCTCCGGATGCAGCTTTGTAGCGTCTGCACTTCGTCAATTGATCCCCAGTCCAGCCCCTTATTAATCCATGAAGCGAGCTATAATGGAGGGCCAGATAAGAACGCAGGTGTAGCTGCCCACTTGGTACCACGGGGTTCGGTGATGTAAAACCACACCCACTGCCATAGGTTGGAAGCTTATGTGAAAGAGCCTTTGGACCAAAAAGCATTGGTGAGCTTGTTCACCGTAGCACCACCACACTCTATTTGCTTCCCCTTGATTACCTTCGGCTTCACATTAAAGGTCTTGAGCCATAAACCGAAGTGAGGGGTAATACGGAGAAAGGCCTCGCACATGACAATAATGTGACGCTCCCGATTCAATCGTACACTAATCATACACGCAAATGTGTACGATCAAGATCAGGGACTCACGGGAAGATATCACAACACAACTCTACAAATAAAATAAGTCATACAAGCATCATATTACAAGCCAGGGGCCTCGAGGCTTTGAATACAAGAGCTCGATTATAGACGAGTCAGCGGAAGCAACAATATCTGAGTACAGACATAAGTTAAACAAGTTTGCCTTAAGAAGGCTAGCACAAACTGGGATACAGATCGAAAGAGGCGCATGCCTCCTGCCTGGGATCCTCCTAAACTACTACTGGTCGTTGTCAGCGGCCTGCACGTAGTAGTAGGCACCTCTAGTGTAGTAGGAGTCGTCGTCGACAGCGGCGTGTGGCTCCTGGACTCCATTGTCTGGTTGCAACAAACGGGTATAGAAAGGGGGAAAAGGGGGAGCAAAGCAACCGTGAGTACTCATCCAAAGTACTCGCAAGCAAGGAGCTACACTACATATGCAATGTATCAAATGAAAAGGGTAATATAGGTGGACTGAACTACAGAATGCCAGAATAGGAGGGGGATAGCTAGGCCTATCGAAGACTACGCTTCTGGCAACCTCCATCTTGCAGCAGAAGAAGAGAGTAGATGGTAAGTTCACCAAGTATCACCGCATAGCATAATCCTACCCGGTGATCCTCCCCTCGTCACCCCATGAGAGAGCGATCACCGGTTGTATCTGGCACTTGGAAGGGTGTGTTTTATTAAGTATCCAGTTCTAGCTGTCAAAAGGTCAAAGTACAACTCTGGGTCATCCTTTTACCGAGGGACACAGCTATTCGAATATATAAACTTCCCTGCAGGGGTGCACCACATTTCCCAACACGCTCGATCCCCTTTGTCCGGACACACTTTCCTGGGTCATGCCCGGCCTCAGAAGATCAACACGTCGCAGCCCCACCTAGGCACAACAGAGAGGTCAGCACGCCGGTCTAAATCCTATGGCGCAGGGGTCTGGGCCCATCGCCATTGCACACCTGCACGTTGCGAGGGCGACCAGAAGCATACCTAGCCCCCTTAATACAAGAGCAGGCTTACGGTCCAATCCAGCGTGCGCCACTCAGTCGCTGACATCACGAAGACTTCGGCTGATACCACGACGCCGAGTGCCCATAACTGTTCCCGCGTAGTTGGTTAGTGCGTATAGGCCAGTGGCCAGACTTAGATCAAATACCCAGATCTCGTTAAGTGTGTTATTTGGAAATAACCGCGGACGCCGACCAGGGACAGGCCCACCTCTCTCCTAGGTGATCTCAACCTACCCTGTCGCTCTGCCACAAAGATCCACTCAGAGGGCCGTCGGGACAAACGTTCTTTCGGGCCCAATCCGTGAATCACTCGCGGGTACTCTTCGAGCCGACCCGTCTTTAGTCTCCACAAGTACCATATATTAAGTAAGAGTATATACTCGTGATCACTTCCCGAGTGATCATGGCCCTATAGTATAGCATGGCAGACAGACAAGAATGTAGGGCCACTGATGATAAACTAGCATCCTATACTAAGCATTTAGGATTGCAAGTAAGGTATCAATAACTGTAGCAACAATGATAGGCTATGCATCAGGATAGGATTAACGGAAAGCAGTAACATGCTACACTACCATAATGCAAGCAGTAGAGAGAAGAATAGGCGATATCTGGTGATCAGGGGGGGCTTGCCTGGTTGCTCTCGCAAGTAGGGGTCGTCAACAACGTAGTCGACCGGGGCACCAGCAGCGGCGTCAGTCTTGGTGTCTAGCGAGAGAAGAGGGGGAAGAAACAATAAATATAAAGCAGACATATGCGTGATGATGCATGACATGTCAAAGCACGGCGCTAGGTGTGCCCTAACGCGGTAGGAGGTGATACCGACGAAGGGGGAAAACATCCGGGAAAGTATCCCCGGTGTTTCGCGTTTTTGGACGGATGAACCGGAGGGGAAAGCTGCATGTTTGCTATGCTAGGGATGTGTGGCGGACGAACTAGCTACGCATCCGGATTTGTCTCATTGTTCTGAGCAACTTTCATGTACAAAGTTTTTCCATCCGAGCTACGGTTTATTTTATATTAATTTTAAAAGATTGAAATCATTTTAGGATTTATTTAATTGTTTTAATTTAACATTATCCAGAATAGTGTTTGCTGACGTTATCATGACGTCATCATGACGTCAGCAGTCGATAGAGATGTTGACTAGGTCAAACTGGCGTGTGGGTCCCACATGTCATACTCTGTTAACTAATTAACTAAATTAATTAGTTTAATTAGCAGATTAGTCAGGTTAATTAAATAATTAGTTAATCTAATCAAGATTAATTAAGTCAATTTATTCTTTAATTAATTAATTAATTAATTAATTCTTTTTTATTAAACGTTCTGGGGCTAGGCCCCACATGACATTGGGCCAGGGGCCATAACATTTCGGGCGTGCGGACACGCACCCCGTGTCCACCCGGGAGGGGCTACGGGCGCTGATACGTCTCCAACGTATCTACTTTTCCAAACACGTTTGCCCTTCTTTTGGACTCTAACTTGCATGATTTGAATGGAACTAACCCGGACTGATGGTGTTTTCAGCAGAATTACCATGGTGTTATTTATGTGTAGAAACAAACGTTCTCGGAATGACCTGAAACTTCACGGAGCAACTTTTCAGAAAATATAAAAAATACCTGCAAAAAATGAAGGCCAGGGGGCCCACCACCACTCCACGAGGGTGGGGGCGCGCCTGCCCCCCTAGGGCGCGCCCCCTACCTCGTGAGCCCCCTGTTGCCTCTCCGACTCCAACTCCAACTCCATATATTGTGTTTCGGGGAGAAAAAAGTAAGAGAGAAGAAATCATCGTGTTTTACGATACAGAGCCGCCGCCAAGCCCTAAAACCTCTCGGGAGGGCTGATCTGGAGTCCGTTCGGGGCTCCAAAGAGGGGAATCCGTCGCCATCGTCATCGTCAACCATCCACCATCACCAATTTCATGATGCTCACCACCGTGCGTGATTAATTCCATCGTAGGCTTGTTGGACGATGATGGGTTGGATGGGATCTATCATGTAATCGAGTTAGTTTTGTTAGGGTTTGATCCCTAGTATCCACAATGTTTTGAGATTGATGTTGCTATGACTTTGCTATGCTTAATGCTTGTCACTAGGGCCCGAGTGCCATGATTTCAGATCTGAACCTATTATGTTTTCATCAATATATGAGTGTTCTTGATCCTATCTTGCAAGTCTATAGTCACCTATTATGTGTTATGATCCGTTAACCCCGAAGTGACAATAATCGGGATACTTACCGGTGATGACCGTAGTTTGAGGAGTTCATGTATTCACTATGTGTTAATGCTTTGTTCCGGTTCTCTATTAAAAGGAGGCCTTAATATCCCTTAGTTTCCGTAAGGACCCCGCTGCCACGGGAGGGTAGGACAAAAGATGTCATGCAAGTTCTTTTCCATAAGCACGTATGACTATGTTCGGAATACATGCCTACATTATATCAATGAACTGGAGCTAGTTCTGTGTCACCCTAGGTTATGACTGTTACATGATGAACCGCATCCGGCATAATTCTCCATCACTGATCCATTGCCTACGAGCTTTCCATATATTGTTCTTCGCTTATTTACTTTCCGTTGCTATTGCTATCATCACTACAAAATACCAAAAACATTACTTTTATTACTGTTACCTTTTGTTACCGTTACCACTACTATCATATTACTTTGCTACTAAACACTTTGCTACAGATATTAAGTTTCCAGGTGTGGTTGAATTGACAACTCAGCTGCTAATACTTGAGAGTATTCTTTGGCTCCCCTTGTGTCGAATCAATAAATTTGGGTTGAATACTTTACCCTCGAAAACTGTTGCGATCCCCTATACTTCCGGGTTATCAAGACTATTTTCTGGCGCCGTTGCCGGGGAGCATAGCTCTATTCTTTGAGTCACCTGGGATATATATCTGTTTATCATTATGAAGAACTTGAGAGATCCAAAAACCAAGATCTATTCCTCAACTTCGAGGGGAGGTAAGGAACTGCCATCTAGCTCTGCACTTGATTCACCTTCTGTTTTGAGTAAGCTTGCGACACCTAAACCTGCTTCTGCTATTCGTTCTGATATGTCGCATGTTATTGATGATGCCACTTCTGCTATGCATGACACTTATGATGGAACTACCTCTATGCCTGATACTACTGTGCCACTTAGTGATTTTCTTGATGAACAACTTGCTAGGGCTAGAGAGATTGAAAATATTGAATCTGATGATACTGATGAAAGTGATGATGAAGAATCACTTGTTATTCCTAAGGGTTATGTTTTTGATCAAGGAGCTTCTTTAGCTATTTGAGCTTGCAAAAATAGAAATGAACTCAAAAGGTTATTAGCTAAATGGAGTAAGCAATCTCTAAATGCTCGAATGAAACCTGACCCTGCTTTTGCTACTTCACCTATCTTTGTTACTGATAAGGATTACGAATTCTCTGTTGATCCTGATATAATTACTTTGGTTGAATCTCATCCTTTTCATGGTTATGAATCTGAAACTGTTGTGGCACATCTTACTAAATTGAATGATATAGCCACCCTGTTCACTAAAGATGAGAGAACTCGTTACTTTTACATCCTTAAAATATTTTCGTTCTCATTAAAGGGTGATGCTAAGATATGGTTTAATTCTCTTGATCCTGGTTGTGTGCGTAGTCCCCAGGATATGATTTATTACTTCTCTGCTAAATATTTCCCTGCTCATAAGAAACAAGCTGCTTTAAGGGATATATATAATTTTGTGCAAATTGAAGAAGAGAGTCTCCCACAAGCTTGGGGGAGGCTTCTCCAATTACTTAATGCTTTGCCTGATCATCCTCTTAAGAAAAATGAAATACTTGATATCTTTTATAATGGACTAACCGATGCCTCCAGAGATTACCTGGATAGTTGTGCTGGTTCTGTTTTCAGGGAAAGAACACCGGATGAAGCTGAAATTCTATTGAATAATATGTTGACAAATGAAAATAATTGGACACCTCCGGAGCCAATTCCTGAGCCTATTCCTAAACCAACTCCGAAGAAGAGGGGTATTCTATTTCTCAGTCCTGAAGATATGCAAGAGGCAAAGAAATCTATGAAAGAAAAAGGTATTAAAGCTGAAGATGTTAAGAATTTACCTCCTATTGAAGAAATACATGGTCTTAATTTACCGCCTGTTGAAGAAACATATAATCTTAATCCATTACCTATTGAAGAAACTCATGGTCTTGATAACCCGACACAGGTAGTAAAGGTAAATTCTCTCTATAGATATGATAAAGCTGAAATCCCATTTACTAAATTTGCTAGCCCATGCTTAGATGAGTTTGATAAATTTATGGCTAAGCAAGAAGACTTTAATGCTTATTTTGGTAGACAATTGAAATACAATTCAAATATGCTTGAACACTTGGGTGATTATATGGCTAATGTTAAAGGTGAACTTAAACTTATTAGTAAACATGCTTCTATGGTTACCACTCAAGTAGAACAAGTACTTAAAGCTCAAAATGATTTGCTCAATGAATTGAATAGTAAAGATAATGATAATGCTGTTAGAGTGGCTACTAGAACTGGTAGAATGACTCAGGAACCTTTGTATCCTGAAGGCCACCCTAAGAGAATTGAGCAAGATTCTCAGAGAAATAATATAGATGCACCTAGTTCTTCTAAAAGAAGAAAAAGAAAAATGATAGGACTTTGCATGCTTCTAGTGATCCTATTGTTGAAACACCTGAGAATCCAAATGATATTTCTATTTCTGATGCTGAAACACAATCTGGTAATGAACCTGAAACTAGTGATAATGTTAATGATAATGTTCATGATGATGCTCAACCTAGTAATGATAATGATATAGAAATTGAACCTGCTGTTGATCTTGATAACCCACAATCAAAGAATCAACATTATGATAAGAAAGACTTTGTTGCTAGGAAACATGGTAAAGAAGGAGAACCATGGTTTCATAAACCCATGCCTTTCCTCCCAAACCATCCAAGAAAAAAGATGATGAGGATTTTGAGCGCTTTGCTGAAATGATTAGACCTATCTTTTTGCGTATGCGATTAACTGATATGCTCAAAACCAATCCTTGTGCTAAGTACATGAAAGATATTATTACAAATAAAAGAAAGATATCGGAAGCTGAAATTTCCACCATGCTTGCTAATTATACTTTTAAGGGTGGAATACCAAAGAAACTTGGAGATCCCAGTGTACCAACTATACCATGCTCCATTAAAAGAAACTATGTTAAAACTGCTTTATGTGATCTTGGAGCCGGTGTTAGTCTTATGCCTCTCTCTTTATATCGTAGACTTGATTTGAATAAGTTGACACCTATTGAAATATCTTTGCAAATGGCTGATAAATCAACTGCTATACCTGTCGGTATTTGTGAGGATGTGCCTGTTGTAGTTGCAAACGTTACTATTTTAACGGACTTTGTTATTCTTGATATTCCCGAGGACGATAGTATGTCTATTATTCTTGGAAGACCCTTTTTGAATACTGCAGGGGCTGTTATTGATTGCACTAAAGGCAATGTCACTTTTCATGTTAATGGTAATGAGCATACGGTACACTTTCCGAGGAAACAACCTCAAGTTCATAGTATCAACTCTATTGGAAAAATTCCATCGATTATATTTGGAGGTTTTGAATTTCCTCTTCCTACTGTCAAGAAGAAATATGATATTCTTATTATTGGGGATGTGCATATCCCCGTTGAGGTAACATAGTGTTATTCGAAATTTCTCCGGTTCCATGTTATTCGGAATGAGTTCGTTAACAAGACTTGATCAACCTTGTTAGTGGATTCCTTTTGATGATCATGAGATGGATGAAACTAGAAGGCACAACCTTCTGTACCCCACTTTTACTTTCTGTTATTTATATTAAATAAAATAAAAATAAATATTTTTCTGTCTGTTATCTGATTATCAGTGCAATATAAAAATACCTCGAAAATAAAAGTTCTCCAAATGCCCTGAAATTTAAATATGATTTTTTCTAGAATATTTGAGAATATTTGGCACTAAGAACACAGCAGGGGGGCCAACCACCTGCCCACGAGGGTGGAGGGCGCGCCCTACCCCCTGGGCGCGCCCCCTGCCTCGTGGGCCCACGGTGGCCCTCCTCCACTTATCCTTTCACCCACACACTCCTTCTTCCTCCCACAAACACGAATAACCAGCTCAAACCCGAGTCCAAGCTCGTTTTGCTGCCATTTTCGATCTCCTTGCTCAAAGCACCTCTCACAAAACTGCTTGGGGAGATTGTTCCTTGGTATGTGACTCCTCCATTGGTCCAATTAGTTTTTGTTCTAGTGCTTTATTCATTGCAAATTTTTGCTGCTTAGGTGACCCTGTTCTTGAGCTTGCATGTCAAATTTATATGGTTCCAAGTAGTTTTGATGCATGATATAGGCTCTAGGCACTTGTAGGAGTAGTTGCTATCAATATTATTGAGTTTGGTTTACTTTTATTTTGAAGTTAGTAAAAAATTTCAGAATTTTTCAGAGGAATAAATATGCTTAGGAAAATGTTCCAAGGTGGTTCTTCAAGGAAGCAAGGAGCCAGGCTTGCAATGCATGATGCTGATGATGAGCCACCAAGAGACGCTCCAGTGCGTCCATGTGAATGGCCTTCTGAAAATTTTATGGATCGAGCAGGAATTGAGGAATTCAACGCATATTTGCGTAATGCCGATCTTGTGAGCTTCGAAGAAGAGAAGTGCAGTCAATATCACAACCTCACTAGTACCTTTGTGAGGAGGTTTGAATTTTCAACATCACGTAATTCCCCAACTGTCCTGTTTGATCTTTATGAAAATTCTTATACTATGGACTTAGAGGATTTTACCATTGCATGCAAACTTCCACAATGGGGTAGTATAAGGGATCCTCGCAAATCTGAATTTAGAGATTTTCTTGCTAGCATAACTGTGGGAGAATCTGGAGATATTAAACAAGCTACCATAGGGAGCATTCACTTTTGTGATATACATTACTTTGCTCTCTTCATAGGTAGATGCATTAATGGTAAAGATGAGGCATGTCACATGTGTGTCCCTGACCTCAGTATTCTTCGGAGTGCTGTGTTAGGAGACAAATCTTATAATTTGGGAGCCATTGTTGCACGTAGGTTGCATCTTAATAGATTTAATGGAGATTTCAGGAAGATATACTATTACCAGAGAGGAGGCAGATGAGTATGAGAGGAGAGAGGAGGCCGCTCGTCGCCATGCTGCAGCTCAGTAGGCGATAGCCGCTGCATCGCAGTACGACCCCAGTTACTATTATGGATATCCGCCAGGCCAGCCGTGGCCATAGACCAACTTAGGCCAAAAGCCTAATATTGGGGGAGTACGTATTTCCCACCGACATTACATTTATGTTCACACACTCATTGCTAGATGTAGGTGCTCATACTTTTTCATTGTATCATCCATGCTAGTTTATTTTCCTTTTTATGCTTTCTTCTTGTGTGTTTAATAAACCTTAAGAAAAACCAAAAAAATTAGTTGTAGCTTTTAATCAGTTTAATTTCCATGCTTGTAGTAGTAATTAAAAAGAAAACCCAAAAATATTTCCTGTTCTTCTTTTGCTTGTTGGGAGCTTTCCCGTGTAAATAGTTTTATTTCTTTTCTTTTCTTTGGGGGTCGATAGGAGAAGACCATAATTAAATTGTTGAAGTGGCTCTTATATGCATTATTGTTTATCTGACAAAAGAGCCCATATTGCCTTGTCTTCTCCTGTTTATTGAATGCTTGCAGATTCCAGCTTAGTCCAATGCACGTGCACTATTATTATTATTCACATCGTTCGGTCGTGCAAGTGAAAGGCAATTATGATGATATATGATGGACTGACTGAGATGAGAAAAGCTGGTATGAACTCGACCTCTTTTGTTTTTGTAAATATGATTAGTTCATCGTTCCTGATTCAGCCTATTATGAATAAACATGTTTGCAATGACAATTAGAGATCATAGTTTCTTGTGCCATGCTTGATTAGCTATGAGTTATAATGGTTTACCTTGCGTGCCAACATGCTATTGAGATGGTTATGATGTGGTATGATAGGGTGGTATCCTCCTCTGAATGATTTAAGTGACTTGACTTGGCGCATGTTCACGCATGTAGTTGAAACAAAATCAACATAGCCTTCACGATATTTATGTTCATGGTGGATTATATCCTACTCATGCTTGCATTCGGTGTTGATTAATTTTAATGCATGTTCATGACTGTTGTCGCTCTCTAGCTGGTCGCTTCCCAGTCTTTTGCTAGCCTTCACCTGTACTAAGCAGGAATACTGCTTGTGCATCCAATCCCTTAAACCCCAAAGTTATTCCACATGAGTCCACTATACCTACCTATATACGGTATCTACCTGCCGTTCCAAGTAAATTTGTATGTGCCAAACTCTAAACCTTCAAATAAATATCCTGTTTTGTATGCTCGAATAGCTCATGTATCAACTAGGGCTGTCTGTATCTTCCATGTTAGGCGGGTTATTCTCAAGAGGAGTGGACTCCGCTCCTCACTCACGAGATAAATGGCTGGTCACCGGGATGCCCAGTCCCATGCTTTATGCAAACTAAATCAAAATAATTGCAAACAAAACTCCCCCTGGGACTCTTGTTAGTTGGAGGCACTCGTTGTTTCGAGCAAGCCATGGATTGATGCTTGTTGGTGGAAGGGGGAGTATAAACTTTACCATTCTGTTTGGGAACCGCCTATAATGTGTGTAGCATGGAAGATATCGCCATCTCTTGGTTGTTATGTTGACAATGAAAGTATACCGCTCAAAATATTATTCACCTCTGTTTCAAAACCGAGCTCTGGCACCTCTACAAATCCCTGCTTCCCTCTGCGAAGGGCCTATCTATTTACTTTTATGCTGAGTCATCATCCTCTTATTAAAAAGCACCAGTTGGAGAGCACCGCTGTCATTTGCATTCATTACTGTTAGTTTACATTGAGTATGACTTGACTGGATCTCTTTTACCATGAATTACAATGTCTAGTCAGTCCTTGGTCTTTAAAGGTGCTCTGCATTTATGTTTTGCGGTCTCAGAAAGGGCTAGCGAGATACCATCTTGTTATATCATATTATGATTGTTTTGAGAAAGTGTTGTCATCCGAGATTTATTATTATGGCTCGCTAGTTGATTATGCTATTGATATGAGTAAACTTGAGACCTATGCGTTATTGTGAATGTGGTTAGTTATAATCTTTGCTGAAAACTTGAATGCTGGCTTTACATATTTACAACAACAAGAGCAAACAGAGTTTGTAAAAGTTTTTCTTTATCACTTTCAGTTTGTCAACTGAATTGCTTGAGGACAAGCAAAGGTTTAAGCTTGGGGGAGTTGATACGTCTCCAATCGTATCTACTTTTCCAAACACTTTTGCCCTTGTTTTGGACTCTAACTTGCATGATTTGAATGGAACTAACCCGGACTGACGTTGTTTTCAGCAGAATTACCATGGTGTTATTTATGTGCAGGAACAAACGTTCTCGGAATGACCTGAAACTTCACGGAGCAACTTTTCAGAAAATATGAAAAATACCTGCAAAAGATGAAGGCCAGGGGGCCCACCACCTCTCCACGAGGGTGGGGGGCGCGCCCCCTACCTCGTGGGCCCCCTGTTGCCTCTCCGACTCCAACTCCAACTCCATATATTGTGTTTCGGGGAGAAAAAAATCAGAGAGAAGAAATCATCGCGTTTTACGATATGGAGCCGCCGCCAAGCCCTAAAACCTCTCGGGAGGGCTGATCTGGAGTCCGTTCGGGGCTCCGGAGAGGGGAATCCGTCGCCATCGTCATCATCAACCATCCTCCATCACCAATTTCATGATGCTCACCGCCGTGCGTGAGTAATTCCATCGTAGGCTTGCTGGACGGTGATGGGTTGGATGGGATCTATCATGTAATCGAGTTAGTTTTGTTAGGGTTTGATCCCTAGTATCCACTATGTTCTGAGATTGATGTTGCTATGACTTTGCTATGCTTAATGCTTGTCACTAGGGCCCGAGTGCCATGATTTCAGATCTGAACCTATTATGTTTTCATCAATATATGAGTGTTCTTGATCCTATCTTGCAAGTCTATAGTCACCTATTATGTGTTATGATCCGTTAACCCCGAAGTGACAATAATCGGGATACTTACCGGTGATGACCGTAGTTTGAGGAGTTCATGTATTCACTATGTGTTAATGCTTTGTTCCGGTTCTCTATTAAAAGGAGGCCTTAATATCCCTTAGTTTCCGTAAGGACCCCGCTGCCACGGGAGGGTAGGACAAAAGATGTCATGCAAGTTCTTTTCCATAAGCACGTATGACTATATTCGGAATACATGCCTACATTATATCAATGAACTGGAGCTAGTTCTGTGTCACCCTAGGTTATGACTGTTACATGATGAACCGCATCCGGCATAATTCTCCATCACCGATCCATTGCCTACGAGCTTTCCATATATTGTTCTTCGCTTATTTACTTTCCGTTGCTATTGCTATCATCACTACAAAATACCAAAAACATTACTTTTACTACTGTTACCTTTTGTTACCGTTACAAGTACTATCATATTACTTTGCTACTAAACACTTTGCTGCAGATATTAAGTTTCCAGGTGTGGTTGAATTGACAACTCAGCTGCTAATACTTGAGAGTATTCTTTGGCTCCCCTTGTGTCGAATCAATAAATTTGGGTTGAATACTTTACCCTTAAAAACTGTTGCAATCCCCTATACTTGCGGGTTATCAGGCGCCTGGGCGGCGCTTGCCCGCAGGGTGGTGCGGCGGGGCGAGGCCGCCGGAGGAGGACGTCGGGGCCGTGGAGGGTGCGGCCGGACCACCACGGGGCGGTTCGGCGAGTAGTGGCGCTGCTAGGCGGCGGAGGTGGCTGCGGCAGAGCTACGCGGTTGCGGGCGCGCGTGTGTGAGGAAGATCGGGGCGACGAGGTGGAGCGTGGGCAAGGAGTGGTGCGGGTCGGGATGTTGCAGGCGCCGGGGCGGTGCGCTTGTGCATGGTGGACGACCAATGGGCGTGCGGTGTCGGGGGTGAGCGCGGGCACGGAAGCCGGACGGCGCCGGTCGGCGCGAGCAGCACGGTGGCCAGGGGCTCGCGGGGCGATGGCTGATGTGGTGACTGGGAGAGTGCAGCCAGGGAAGGCGCCGGCCGTGGCGAGCAGCAACGCAGCAGGCAGCAGCGCACGGGGGCAGCTGGCGCGCGGGAGAGCCAGAGAGGAGGGAGTGGAGGCCGTGGCCTCACCGGGTTCGTAGGGTCAGGGGCAACAGGGGGCGAGGAGGAGGCTAGAGACGACATGGCGGAGAGGAAGTAGGCCGGCGAGGACGAGGAGGCAGGCCGGCGAGGTGGCGCGGGCTCCGGGCGGCGGCGTCCTGGCGCGGCGAGCCCCGATCCGATCTGGATCGGGGGGGGGGGGGTGGATGGGCCGGCCGGCTGGGCCAAGGCCCAGTTGGGTCGGTTGGTTCGGCGGCCAGCTGGGCTGAACAGCCCAGTTGGCCAAGTGGTTTTTTTCTTCTATTTTTATTTCTTTCGTTTATTTATTTTATTTTCTGATTTATTTCAATTTAAATTATTTAGTACTTTTCTAAAAATGTGTATTCTGCACCATAATTACCTAGGCATTTAACTACACACTCCGAACATTTTTATTTTAACGTTTGAAAACTTTTGTTGTTTGCCATAATTTTGAATTTGAATTTTGAACCGGTTTTGAAATAACGAGAGTATATCAACAGTTACAGAGGTGTCGTGGCATCATTAGCGGAGTTTTACTGTAGCCTAATTATCCGGGCGTTACAAATCTCCTCCACTATAACAAATCTCGTCCCGAGATTTTTAGGCATAGAAGAAACAGTGCTGGGTATTCATTCACGCAGGCGGTCCTCGCGTTCCCAAGTGGCTTCATCTTCAGAGTGATGCGACCACTGGACCTTGAGGAACTTGATCGCTTTCTAACATGTGCAGCGTTTAGCTTGGTCGAGAATGCGGACCGGATGCTCTTTATAGGAGAGGTCCTATTGCAATTTGAGAACTTCATGATCCACTGCTCGGATTGGGTCCTTGAAGCAATGGCGGAGCTGTGACACGTGGAACACATCGTGAACCTGAGAAAGGTTTGACAGAAGCTCCAATTGATATGCCACTTTTCCACGCCTTTCTAGAATAGTGAAGGGACTGATATAGCGAGGAGCTAGCTTGCCCTTGATCCTGAAGCGGTGAGCACCCTTCATTGGTGTAACTCGATGATAAGCCTTCGCCAGGTTGATAGACCATGTCTTTATGATGACGGTCATACTGACTCTTTTGACGTGATTGAGCAGTCTTGAGACTCTCACGAATAATGCGGACTTGTTCTTCGGCATGTTGGATAATATCCGGACCGAAGAGTGGATGTTCCCAGTTTCTGACCAGTTCAGAGGGGTCCGACACTTTCGTCCATATAACACTTCGAAGGGGGCCATCTTCAAACTAGCTTGATAGCTATTATTATAAGAGAACTCGGCATATGGAAGAGATTCCTCCCATTTCTTGCCGAAGGAAATTACACAAGCTCGAAGCATGTCCTCGAGAACTTGGTTGACACGTTCAACTTGTCCTTGCGACTGAGGATGAAACGTAGTACTGAACGACAGATGAGTTCCCATAGCTTATTGGAAACTAGCACAGAATCTTGAAGTGAACAAGCTGCCACGGTCTGAACTAATAACCAGTGGAATATCGTGAAGTGAAACAATTCTGGACATGTAGAGAGTTGCAAGCTGACTAGTAGTGATTGTTTCTTTGACCACCAGAAAATGTGCAACTTTAGAAAGTCGGTCAATGATGACAAGGATAACATCATTACCTTTCTGCGATTTGGGGAATCCAGTGACGAAGTCCATTTCAACATGGTCCCATTTCCATTCAGGAATAGTGATAGGTTGTAGAGTTCCAGCAGGCCTTTGATGTTCAGCTTTGATACGACGACAAACGTCACATTCTGCAACATAACGAGCAATGTCTTGCTTCATATTAGACCACCAGAATCTCTGACGGATGTCTTGGTAGATCTTTGTACTACCAGGATGGATAGATAGAGGCGTATCATGAGCTTCTTGCATAACCTCCTGTGTCATATCTTTGCTTTCCTCTGAACATGGCACCACTAGGAGGCCCTTGAAGTACAAGGTGCCATCATCAGCAATAGTGAAGAAGGAGGGCTTGCCTTCTACGAGGTAGCGCTTAATCTTGTGGCCTTGAGAGTCATATCCCTAAATTCTCTTGATGGAGTCCAAGAGATCTGTTCGACAGACAGGGTATTGAGGGAACCCTGGGAAACAACACGGAGGTTCATCTTGCGAAACTCCTTAGGAGGGGGAGCGAGTGCACCAGGGGGAACAATATGGAGGTTCAACTTTCTGAATTCTTCAACAAGCGAGGGCTAAACTTTGCGAACCTGGAGGTGGTTGCAGTAAGACTTGCGGCTCAAGGCATCATCCATTACATTAGCCTTTCCTGGGGTATAGGATATACCCACGTCAAAGTCTACAACGGTCTCCATCCATCTCTGCTGACGGAGGTTCAGGTCTGGCTGAGTAAACAGATACTTCAGACTTTGGTGGTCGGTGAAGATCGTGCAACGATTACCGAGAAGGTAATGTCGCCACTGCTTTAGTGCATGAATGACAGCTGCAAGCTCGAGGTCGTGAACTGGGTAGTCCTCACTACAAAAAAAATACACTCCCATGATGATACGTGTTTGTCACAGTAGGTCGCTTTTTTTGTCATGCATGTACATCCATGACAAATTTATGATAGAATCAAGATAGTCATACCTGTGCTGTCGTAGAAGTCTTCCATGACATTACCAAAATTATCATCACGGAAGTGTCCACTTCCATGACGATAAATCGCGCGTCACAGAAGTGCTTTCGTCAAGGGTGACCGACACGTGGCATCCACCGTAACGGAACGTCGTTAAGCTATCGGGTCGGGTTTTGGATCCGATAACCCGTTAACAGCCCCGACCAATGGGAAATTTCCACATGTAAAATTCTTATTGGCCGGATGAAACACGTGTCAGCTCGTTAGTGGTTCAGATAGGCGCCTATGATATGTCAAAACGTGGCACGGCCAACAAGTTTAAATGGGCCGGCCCAACTGAAGGCCCACAAGATTTTGCGGACCATAATGGCCCGACCCAGCTAAAGGCCCACGAGATTTTGTGGACCGTAATGGTCTGGCCCAGCTAAAGGCCCACAAGATTTTGCAGGCCATAATGGGCCGACCCAGGTAAAGGCCCACAAGATTTTTGTGTGCCATAATGGGCCGGCCACTACAGGAGTCCGGTATTTTGCCGTCTGCCACGGCGGACGGCAAAGGCACGGACGGCGGACGGCAAAGAGCTTTGCCGTCAGCGGCGGACGACAAACAGTGACGGCAAAGACAGGGTCGACAAATAGGTCCTTTGCCGTCTGCTTTTTATGGCGGAGGGCAAAGAGCCCTTTGCCTACAGCGGAGAGGTGCATGTGGAATGGAAGACCTCGCACCACGCGCCGACGAAGAAGGGGCCTCGGCGCGCTCCTCGACCCCTTGGTTTTTGCGAACCATTCAGCGCTCCATTTGTTCTGACCAGTGTGACCGATATACATCCATGCACGATCACTCATCTTGACTTTCAGAGCTACTAGACACACAACAATTATATATGTAATTCACCATGTACATATTCATCAGTTGATCTACTTTGTCAATTTTATTACGTCCATGCAACCTACACTCTAATAGGCAATGATAGGTCCTAATCCCACCCGTGTATGTGTAGATTGGGTTCATTTTCCCATGCTATGCTCCGGATCCGACGCAAAATTTCGGCAGCACTTCCCCACTGTTCTCCTGATACACGTCTCTGCAATAAACAGAGAGGATGTGTACCCGGAGAACAATAGGGGAGGCACTGACGAAATTTATGCGTCGGATCCGGAGCAAAGCATATGGGAAAACGAACCCAATCTACACATACTCGGGCTGTCCATGGATAGCGTTGGACAATTCAAAAGAATCAAGGTTATAAATATGCAAATGCTTGCATATTTATAACTATGACGCTTTCGAACGGGAGACACATATTGGTTACGCATACTGATGATTCAAGACACATATATAACTAGCTATCAAGTTTCATCGGAATAGATCAAATAATTAATGGGGGAGGAGGACATGTCATTTGTGCTCACCCACGTACGAAGGGGCAGAGCTCGTCAAACGCACGGCGAGGTCGTCGAACACCAAACCTCGCAGCGATGAAACAACTGCACATATAAAACTACCCGATCAACACAATTATATATGATGTTTTTCATAACAAAATCGAAAAATATATGACCTAACTAATAATTCACAAATATATGACCCCGTCGACCTCTGGAAGGCCAAAGAACACCTTTTCGGGAGGTGTCAGGGGTCGGGGTGTCGTGTTGGTGTCGGGGTGCCGTGTCGGGGTCGGGGTGCTGTTTCGGGGTCGGGGGGGTCAGGGTGTCGGGGTGCCGTGTCGGGGTCGGGGTGCTGTGTCGGGGTCGGGGTGTCGTGTCGGGGTCGGGGTCAGGGGGTCGGTTGTCGGGGTCGGGGTGTCAGGTCAGGCTCGGTGTCGGGGTGTCGGGTCAGGCTCGGGGTCGGGGTGTCGGGGTCGGGGTCTCGGGGTCGGGGTGCCGGGTCGGGGTCGGGGTGCCGTGTCGGTGTCGGGGTCGGGGTGTCGGGTCTGGCTCGGGGTCGGGGTGTCGGGGTCGGGGTCGGGGTCGGGGTGTCGGGCTCGGGGTCTCGGGGTCGGGGTGTCGTGTCGGGGTGCCGGGTCGGGGTCGGGGTGCCGGGCCGGGTCGGTTTTTTTTCCTCTTTTTTCCTTTTCTTCTTCTTCCTCTTCTTCCCTTTCTTCCTTTTCTTCCTTTTTTCCTTCTTCTTCTTCTTTTTCTTCTTCTTCTTCTTCTTCTTCTTCTTCTTCTTCTTCTTCTTCTTCTTCTTCCTCCTCCTCCTCCTCCTTTCCTTTTTCCTCTTCTTCTTCTCCTCTCCTCTTTTTTCTTCTTCTTCTTCCTCTTATTCTTTTTTCTTCTCCTCCTCCTCTTCTTCTTCTTCCTTTCCTTTTTCCTCTTCTTCTCCTCCTCTCCTCTTTTTTTCTTCTTCTTCTTCTTTCCTAAAACTAAACTAAACCTAAACCTAAACCTAAATCTAAAACTAAAACTAAAACTAAATCTAAACTAAACATAAACCTAAAACTAAAAAAACAGATAAAAGGAAAAAACTAAATCTAAACCTAAAACTAAACTAAACCTAAACCTAAACCTAAACCTAAACCTAAAACTAAAACTAAATCTAAACTAAACATAAACCTAAAACTAAAAAACAGAAAACAAAGGAAAAAAGAGGAGGAGAGCTCATCTGGGGCAGGGCCGGTGGAAGAGGTGGCCGGTGGAGGAGGAGGGCGGGGTGGCCTGGGGCGGTGGCGCCGGGCGGCAGTGGCGACGGGGCCGGCCCGGCTGGGGCAGTGGGGCGCGGCGACGCCGAGACGGCAGGGCGGCGGGGGCAACGGGGCGGGGGACCGGTGGGGCGCCGGGTGGTGGGGCGACGGCGTCGGGCGGCAGTGGCGACAGGGCGAGGGGCCGGTGGGGCGGTGGGGTGGTGGGGCGACGGGGCGGCGGCAAGTGGTGGGGGCGGCGGCGCGCGTGTGAAGAGCAGGGAGAGAAACAGAGAGAGAGGGGTGGGTGGGGCGCGGCCGTTAACGTTAGATATGTTAAATCTTTGTCGTTCGCCCCCTTTGTCGTCCGCTTATTTGCTCTTTGCCGTCTACTAGCAGACGGCAAAGAGGGGGGGCTTTAAGTTTTTTTAAGCAGCTCGTCAGTGGGGCCCCCTCCCTCTTTGCCGTCTTCTAGCCGACGGCAAAGAATCTTTGCCGTCTGCTAGTGGACGGCAAAGAACTGGCTGATGGCAAAGAAGGTCTTTGCCATCAACTAGTTCTTTGCCATCTGCTTTTGGGTAGCTGATGGCAAAGAGCTTCTTTGCCGTCTGCTAGCAGACGACAAAGAGCTGACAGATGGCAAAGTAGCTGATTCCAGGTAAAGCCCACAAGATTCTTGCGGGTCATAATGGGCCGGCCCATCTAAAGGCCCATGAGATTTCGCCGACATTAATGGGCCGGCCCAGCTGTAGGCCCACAAGATTCTGAGGACCCTAGTAGGCCGGCCCATTAACTGGCTGCCATGTTTTGGGCCAAATGCCGGACCATATTTGATCCGGTCCATTAATGGCCTGCCACGCTCTGGGCCTAATAGTGGCCCATATGAGATCCGGCCCGTTAAAAGCCTACCATGTTCTGGGCCAAATTACGGCCCAGATCAGGTCTGGCCCTTTAAGAGGCTTTGGGCTCAATTATGGCCCATATCAGATTCGGCCCGTCAACTGGACACTATGCTTTTGGACCCACTTGCTAAAGGCCCACTTAGTAATTCGGCCTGATATTAGTTTTGGCCTGTTAAGGGCCCGTTTAACATTTCGGCCCTATATTAATTTCGGCCTGTTAAAATCCAGTCATATAGTTGGGCCTAACTACGGCCCTGTTTGCATCCGGCCTACTCATAGCCGATATCTGATTCGGCCAAATAAGGACCGAGACAATTT
Source organism: Triticum aestivum (assembly GCF_018294505.1). Classification (NCBI taxonomy): domain Eukaryota; kingdom Viridiplantae; phylum Streptophyta; class Magnoliopsida; order Poales; family Poaceae; genus Triticum; species Triticum aestivum. The sequence continues at coordinate 185,892,199 of NC_057806.1, forward strand.
TGGCCTGTTAAAAGCCCGTGATTTGATTTACACAATGATGGGCCGAGGTACATTTCATGCTGCTGCGTAACTAGTATGAATTAAGAACAAAGCTACTCTATACAATAAAGAAATTATGGCATAATAACTTAGAATAAACTTACACTATACAATAAAGGGTTTAAGGTACATTACATCCACTGGACATCGAAGTTCGCCACCAGTGATCATAAAGCGCAACATAGAAGCAGATTACAAAAACTGGGCACCATTGCAGCGTAACAAAATAATACTGAACCGAGACCACTTCCAAGACAGTTCAAGAAAGGTTAGCCTTGCGGGGGAACTGCTGCGCAAGCTGCTGAGCAAGGCTGTGAGACCGGCCTAGCATGTCGGTCATAGCTTCCAGGTGTAGCTGTTTAGCGATGAGGTTCTCATTGGTGTTCTCTGCAATATTTCTTAGAGATAGGACTTCAAGTCGAAGTTGAGTTGCAAAATGCCTTTCTGCTAGGACTTGGGATTGAAGAAGTCGAACTGATTCAGAAAACGAATTCTGTGAGCTTGTCTGACTGTTGTCTAGTAACTTGAACACTGCATCAAGACAAGACTTTGGGGTTGTCGTCTCGTCTCTTTCCCCACCATTCCCCACCTCTGTGCCGGACGACGACGACGAAGACGATGGTCGCGCTTCACCACCGCACTGGAGCTACCTCATCTACGCCCTCGTCCACCGCACCGGTGGTCCACCGACAACGTCGGCCGCCGCAACCGACGTGCCTCACAAAAACCGAGTTCCACCGCATCAGGTGCACTTCACCGACGCCGTCTCCCAGCTCACCGGGGCTACTTCACCGAGCACATCGTCGCACCTCCGCCCCCCGAGGCCGTTGGGGCTTCACCAACGGTCTCGTCCACCGCATCGTAGTGCTCCGCTGCCACTCAATATCTGCATCCATGCGCGGCCAGCCAATGCCAGCGCATCACCCTCAACGGCTCTGAAGTGACCCGCACTCTAGCTAGGCAAGCATGCCCAAACGCCGGCCTGAACTAGGTATCCACACATCACTCCCTTGTGCACTGTTCTGATGATGTTTGGATATCCTTTCACTGCTCTCTTAGCTTACACGCCTATGCAACTCTGACCTTAACTCTTATTTCTTCTGGAGATATCATCCGAAACAAGCAAATCCATATTTTAGCGAAGCATGACGGCGCTACGGGATCTGGTACACATCTTGCACACCTGTATAACCTTGTAAGTATCTGTCCTCCGGTACAACATCAAGGTCGATTCCTCTTATTTGATCAACCATTCGCCGTGTCAAAAATGCAGAGGGGGATGCAAGGAGCACAAGGCCCGCACATCCAAGCAAGTGGTAACATGGACTTGTACATGGAACATCCCAAGCGCAAGTAGAGCTGCAGTGAGCCTGTACAATGAGCTAGCGTAAGTCCCTGCATTTCATTTAATTCATAGTGGCATTCATGTATGATTTGTGTGCAGTGGCTGATCCACGAATTCAAGTTACCAGGGGCGAACATTTAACTTAAAAAATACGAAGGCACTTGCACTCCGGAAATCAACATAACTTGAGAAATGTGAAGCTACATGCACTTTGAAAACCAGCTAATGATCCAAAGTAGTTCAGATTATAAACACTAAATGATGCAAGCACCAAAAAACACAAAATGCAACATGGTGTACAAGGACTGCAAACATGGTCTGTACCTGCTTGAATTATTCGTTCTCTGGCAGAAAATATTGAAGTGTAATTGCACGTATAACTAGTGCGCAAACTGCATATCAATATATCTATCCTGCACAAGTATGCCAATAGTTTCAAACAACAGATTAGAAAAGTATTTATGCTATGTTGTCATGATACGGGGACTTTCAGGTAGATGGCCTCGATGTTTCCTCAAGCTATGAAAATGCACTATAATTTGCTTGTCATCAATGCCTGCATATCTCTGTCTCTCTCAACATAGTAGATCATCATTAGACACTAAATCCTTCAATGAGCTTGCAAAATGCTTGCATTAGATCCCTCTTTAGACACTATATGTTCATCACCAGGAGCATGTAAAATGTTTGCATCAAATCTTTCATTAGCAGTCTGTTCATTAGACACTTCAGGCTCAAGAACACCATGAGCTTGTATGTTTGCACCGGAAACTTGATTAGATACATCAGATTCAGTCAGTTCAGTATTGATTGGGGGAGTTATAAAATAAGTAGAAATTGGTTTCATTTTCTCATAGATTCCCTACATACAAGCAGTTTTACAACACCGTCAGGTTTAACTATTGGCCAGAAATTGAAGAGTTGAATTAGATATAATCAGGGATGTGATGTACCTGCTTGTTACGCATGCTACTCTTGCAATTAGCGACTGTCCGTTTGCGCAAGCTCGATGTCATGCACGTGCTGCCGCCGCTGCCTCGCAAGCTACACCCAGGGTTGGATCTTCATATTCTTGTCCTTCCGTTCGCTTGAAGCCCGGCGACCGCCCTCCAACGAGGGCGCGAGGAAGTGCTGTGTCGGTTTGTCCAGCGGCGGCTAGGTTAGGAGCGAACCAGACTGGAGGCTGGAGCAAATGAATTGGGATTTTTCCTGCTGTTGATCGATATGGGAGGCGCTCGTTTGGGCCGCGAGCCTGCTATAGGGCCTGCCTTGCACTTATGTTATTGGCCCATCCAATTTGAAACATTTTTCTTCATTTTTTACATTGCCTGCTCGTGCGTTGGGACGAACAAAACTAGCATGGGCCAACATGGACGACTCAAACTAGGTGCACACTTTCCAGCCACCTGAGGCGGCCGCCCATACCAGCCCCTATGGTGGCGTCGCTCTTTTTTGCGTGTATGATTGGATAGTGAAAAATATTCCAGTGGCGCTATTGATTTACCCACAGAATGGTTGAATTGCTTGTTTCTATGAACTGAGTTCACCAATAATGTGAAGGATGCCAGTCTTTTCATCCTATTATAGATTGCTTAGATCTCGATATACCAAAAGTAATCGCATGAAATATACAGTAAAAGCCAGTGTGATGTGTTTGGCTACAACTAGTCTGACTACACGTCCTCATATAACATATCAAGGACGCACCATCTTACCAGATTAACCATTCGACTTACCCATGCAGTGTGGGAAGAAAGAAGTATTGGGACTGCGTATCCAAGCAATTGATGCCATGGACTCCTTCGTACAACCATGTAAGCGAAAAAGAAGTTGCAGTGTGCCTGTACAAAGAACTAGCGTAAGTTCAGTTACCTGCTTCTCGGAATTTTAGTTAGCTACTTATTGCAAAATTGTTCAATTACGTTTCTTGGCTTAATTTAGTTTGCTACTGATCACATAATGGCACAGCCTATTAATCATATTGTAGACTGCGCCTATCTATGTGTTTGATACTTACAGTTAAGAATTACATGTTTGCCTTAACTTAAATATCTACTTGTTTGTTTAACTGCTTTGCTGCTGCAACAACGGGTTACAATGAAGTTAATAACTACTTTTTAGCATCCAATTGAAACTCTTTAATTCCTTGTTTGTTTAACTGGTTTGCTGTTATAACTCCCAGTTGAGATGTTTTGCTAACTTCAACTTTTCTGAATCCCATCGGAACTTTAATGGCAAAACATGTTAGCCCAAGATCAAAGAGCGAGGTCCCCATGGACGTTGCATCATCCCACAGTAGTGGCACCGGCCCAATCGTGCATTATGAATTGCCAACTGCTGATGCTCTAGAGGTTAAACTAGTGGTAGAAAGAGATTCTGCTTCTGCACTTAGAGATGAAGTTGACATGTTCAGGAAGAAAACAGTACAATCACAAGAAGTACTCAAGACAACCATTAAATATTTGGTGGATTTCAAAAAGAAGCAAGCTGAGACTGACCAGATTGTTAAGGTCCTGAAGGAAAAAAGGAAATTAAATTCCTACTTGGTAAATCATAGGTGAAATGTTCTTTCCATAGTTGAATAACCTTTGTGTTGTCTGTTCATGTAATCAATCAAACCATTTGTTTTAGAGATCATGTAATAATTGTTTTTTTTGTTTTTTTGTTTGTAATTTTATTTGAGCACAAGTCTGTATTAATTGATAAGACTCGGAGGCATTTCATTTGGATTGCTGTGCCAGACCTACAAATATGCCAATCGGGCTGAATGTGCATTCAGCAATACTAGTATAGATGGACTATAAGTGGCATGCATCGGAAAGGGCCAAGATGCTGGCTAAAATAAGGATGCTGTTGTAGCCAAAAAAAAGTACAGCAGCCTGGCTTATGTATGTTAGTTGATATTATTGATCAATATACTCTATAAGTGTTTATATGTCTGTTAGTTCCGTACATTCTTGGTTGATTGACTGGGTATTTGAATCTTGATACATCGCTTGTGTACATATCTAAATGGGAGTACACATTATGCTGCGTGTGACATTTAAGTTGGACATGAAGTGTTCCAAATATTCGAATTCACCTTAAACTGGATTCTAGTTTCTGAATTTGAGTATCGGCATTTGTAAACCATATCATATATGACAGTGGAATACATCTTTGTCGTCCTTTTGAAGATATATAAAAACACATAGAATGATTTATAAAGATTCATATAGGAATACAAAATGGATTCGAATTTAGTTGCCAGGGTAAACGTGGATGCTTATTGTCCCAAAATTCGAAAGAAACAGCAAAATGTACACTCCCACATCGGCTGCCCGAAGCCAAGTGTTTGGGAGATGGAAATTACTGTCTACCCATTACACGGACAATCCATCGGCCCGATTTCCACTGCTCTTAATAGGGGTAGGTTAGTAACTTCAATTAGACGTGACACGACCGCCTCTGAGCCCATTCCGACACGGTGGGCGTCAAAATGGGCGGCAAAACTCATTTGATTCAAGCTCATCCGAAAGACCTCTGTTTCTCCCTCCATTCCCCATTCATACATGGTGGGCGGCAAAACAAACTCTCCTCGTCCGAAATAGATGTAGGCTAATATTTTAAATAAGGGCAGATGTGTAACTTCCATCAGACGTGACACAACCGTCCTACCTGTCAACCCCGTTCATACACCATGGGCACCAACCGTGGGCGGCAGAACACCCTCTCCTCGCCCAAAATAGTTACCGGCAAATATTTGGGAGATGCGAGATTACAATCCTATCCCCAACCGACAAGACATCCAAATTTGAAACAGGGGATAAGTCCGTAACTTTCCCATATTTCAGACAGGCGCATCCCAAAAACATGGTTCCCCGTACCTCTCCCTCCATTTTCCCATTCATACACCGTCCGCGCTAGAACACCCCATTCCCACACCAGCCTCCGTCCGCCACCCCATCCATCGCCGCCGTCCTCCACCACATCCATCGCCACCGTCCTCCACCATGCCGGAGCGCCTACCAAGACCGCGTCGTCCACTGCTAGAGATGGACGTTTCTCATCCACGGCGACGGACCAATAGCGTTGCATCGCGTCCTCTCGCTTCATCGGCATCATCGTCCTCTTTGCCGGGGCCGCTCACACGACCTTCTCTTCCACCGCAACGGGACTTATCCCCCGATGCACCCGTCTACCGTCACAGATCTGCTTCAACGCCACCGACAGCCATCGCACCCCCGATGCCTACACGACGCCGCAAGAGAGGTGGTACTTCATATCCCCTCAACTTTTTGATCTCAACCAGAAAATAGATCTTAACTTGGTTACTCTACTTTCTTTTTAGCTCTTAGAATTTAGTTCTTAGTTTGAAGCAAACAATGGATGCTAAATATCATTTCTACGGTTTGCAGCTTCAAATGTGCCATGGCACGGCCATAATATGGTTTAATTGATCATGCTTAGGGTTTAATTGATCATGTTGGTTCCGTGGTGGTTTCTTTAATAGAAATCAGAGGGGAAACCCTCTTTTGCTAAAAAAATATATGCTTAGAGTTTCCCCCTTTTATGATCACTATACGATCAGAATACGTGCTTCGTTTCATAATAACACTACTCCACCCATCAAGCTAAACAAGCTTAGTTGTTCAAATACGAATCTGATATTATTAAAGCAGAGTTGTTTAATTGGTCAGCTAAATGTTCCTAAACTAGTTTCGAAAATGCATGTTCGCCGCTCGGGTGTGTATCTCTGTGTGTGGTCTGGTCAGCACGGTTGGGGAGGTGAACTTTGCATATGCAGGGGTTTATAGGAAGACACTCTCCAAGTTGAAACCGCAATGCATTCCATAGATAATCTGACTACTTTTTATGTTTTCATGAATCTCAGATTCTGAACAACATCATAATGATTATGAGCTTGCACACATGAAAAGGATAAAGCAAAACAATGCCATGGCTGTCAAACTTGGCATTAAGGGACTGAAATCAAGTCTGGATGCAATGCAATGCAAACACTCTCCACCTACAGATTCATGCTCAGAATATGATCCTAACAGTGATTCTGAGCTAGAGGGAGACCTAAGTCAATGTAGCTCCCTAGTGGAGGAGTCAGAGGAAGATGCCCTATCTTATTCACCCATCAAGGTACTTGCTCTAACTTTCCAAGGTTACATTGCTCGCACATATCTTGCAACTGATGCTTTGCATTGCTTCTACTTTGTTGAACTACCATTAGCTTAGTTTACGCATCGTGTATGTGAATACGCCCTGCCTATCCATTTTCAGTACATATTCCATCTGTCATCATACCATATTTATCCATTCAAATGTTGTTCTTGTGTATCAGGCGTTCAAAAGGAAGAGGGCGATTGCTGATCATGGAGGAGCACAAGCAAAGTATTTGGAAAAGGTAGTGGCACCTGATAAATCAAATGGCCCATTAGGTGTAGTTGCAATATCACCTGACCCACAAAATACCCCAACTCTAGCAAACTCTAGCCCTACTACACTGGTCATTTCTGATGCCCCAACTCGGCAGACCCCAACTGCAGCAAACAGTATGATTATGCCAGTTGACATAGGACCAGCTGTACGACGCAAAACCCCCATTCCAGCAAAGAGTACACCAAATCCAGTTGCCAAATCCCTTTTCGAACCAGAGAGAGCCCCAATTGCAGCAAATAGGACCCCTGTTCCATTTCTTCCCAGTTTAGAAGACGAAGCTTATGTTGTTGTCAGGAACTTTGTGCGCATCTTTCCTTCATTGAAAGATTATACCGTAGACACAGAACAATTTCCAGTCTTCCTCCGCAACTTATGCGTAAGTAATGTACTAATGTTACTCATGGTCATTACTGCATATGTTTCTGCTGACATAAGACACAAGATTTCATTCTTTTAAATGGGCGAGGCGCAAACTGGATTGTGATGATGAGCAAGGGTTGGTTGCGCTTTTCAAGCACTCGTTGATGAAGTATCGTTCCTACCTGAGGCAAGCGCACTTCAATGGCAAGCCTTTGAACAAAATTTCTGTAAAGTCTCTGGTGCTACATTTATCCGACGGTGACTGGAATAATCTTGTTACACATTGGTCTCGGCTACAGCGTAAAGTATTGTCTATGATATCACATCACAATTTGAACTACATTTCTGCATTTGCCTTAATGTCTCACTTGTACGAAAACTGTTAGAAGAAGAACATTCATTCTCAAGGGACCACAAAATCTCGCAACTATACTGCACACTGCATTGCTCTTGTGAGTACCTCTTGCCCTATATGACCATATTTACTTTCATAGCTGTTTGATTATGTAGCATCACTACACATGTTAGCCTCGTAATCGTCCATTTGGTAGACATTGTAAGATCCGTATGGAATCTTACATAAATTTAGAATCAACCCAATGCTTTTGAAGAGGTTTAGCTCTGCAGTCCTCTTGTAAGGACTGAACGTGGTCTATCACTGTACTTACATTAACACCTACTCCCTCCGTCCCATAATATAAGAATGTTTTGTACAGCACACCAGTGTTAAAAACACTCTTGTATTATGGGAAGAGGGATTGGTTCATTTTGGAGCATTCTGCATCTTATCTCCCTCGCCCACCATTTACTAAAAAAGATCAGATCTATATTTAATCTTACCAACAAGTAGAATACACAGACAATGCCAGTGCAGAAGTGTAGCCCATTGCTCTTGTCAGTACATTTTGTCCTGTAATGCTTGTACTTCCAGGGATTGGTAGTTGATTATGTAGCATCAATTTGCATCTTATCATCATTATCCTCTACCCCTTCCCGTATTATCATATCTATAATTACTCTCTACAAAATGTAGAGTACAGGCAATGCTTATGAAGAAGATTCTGTGCTGAAATTCTTGAGTTATCCTTCCCTTGACATGGAGAAGGGCATTATAAAGCCGGTGTTAACTGTTAATGTAAGTCAGTCCTTCTAAATCCTTTATCCTCAACTGCTATTTAATTTGCTCATACTCCCTATCTTTTACTACTGTTTAGTTTGTTGTTTCAACCAAAATGCATGTTCGTAAGAACCGTAAGTTCTAAGTTTTACTTGTAAAACCAAATTCCTTATTCATACCATGCACATTACTTAATACTCCCTATATGTATGCTTGTTTTTGTGGATCTATAATCCAGTGTGTGGTGAAGCAGTCCACGTTTGCACCTTGTCATCTCCTGTTTTATCTTACTGATGTGGCTGATGATATGAACAACATGCCATGCACATTATCCAAAATAGATACAGTGATTTTCTTTGCCCTTCATCTATGCTTGTTATGTTGACATGGTAATCCAGTAGTGTGGTGAAGCTCCCCGCATTATGAACAATGCCAAATTATGGTATTGATATTTTGAACATACTCGTTATTTTCTAATTTGAAATTGGATATAATTGACAGAACAGTTATCATCTTTGTTTATACACGTGGAAAACCTATCATCTCTCTGCTTTGTTTCAGGGTGATATGCCTGATGGCATGCACAAGTCTGCTGAAGGCTGTGAGACAAACCCAACATATATTGCAGCAAAGAAGGCAAAACATCTTGAAGATAGCGAGGGGCGATTCGAGGGTTGGCGGCGAATTAGGGATTTGAGCAATCTGGGCGCGGAAGGGGACGGTGGAGAAGAGAGATTTTGCAGGGCTGGAATTGGGGCCGCCAGATATTTCAATCCAAAACGTGGAAGCGCGAACTTATATTGTCATCGTCCTTTTTTTGGGGGGAGGGGGAGCGGGGTGGGTGGATGGGTGCTACGCGTCCGTCCGACACACGCGACCACCCCGACAGGACTATGCTTCGGTGCCTTAAGGCACTTGCCTTTGTGTCCATGACATATGGGCCCAACAGGTGGCTGGCCCACATGTCAGTGACGCAAAGGCAGTTGCCTTTAAGGCACTGAAGCAGCGTCCACAATGACACGGCCCTGGTTTGCCTGGTGCGCCTACATTTGAGAATGCAAACGAATCTTCTTTCATTTGCAAATGAATATGTATGTATTACCATGCCCGTGTTTTCCTTGCAATAATTAGTCATTCGAAACGAGATACTCCATCCGTTCACTTTTGTAAGTCATTTCAAACAACTTAAAATGAACTGTTTTGCACATTGTCTGAAATGTCTTCAAGGTCTTATAAAAGTGAACAGAGGGAGTACTATAAATTAATTAATGAGGAGTTATTTGAAAAAAAATCAAAATGGTACCCAAGCTAATGTGGATGAGAGTGTGTCTCACATAATTAGTTATTTGAATTAGAGTGTGTGTCACGTAGTTAGTTATTTGAATTAGAGTGTGTGTCACGTAGTGATCTCCAATTCTAATGTGGATTTCGCATTTCACTGTATCCACGCTACTTTTTTAATACAAATGCATATGTATATGATGAACACCATGGTAGTGAGAAAACTTTTGGATGGATTCAAACATATGACCTACAAAATAGCACAACAAACTGAGTCAATGTCAACTTTTCGAAACTTAGTATGGCACGAATTCGAAATAATTACCCGTATGCCTGCTGCTCAGTTCAAATCTTACAATGTACACTGAATTGAAACATCGATATTAAGTCTCGTACCATGTACATTCAAATGTTGTTTTTATCCCCCCCCCCCCGCACAAACGCTACATACTTCCTGTATCGGTCAATCTTCCTCTCCATGTTTCGATCTCTAAGTCTCTCAACTACACAACCCCTTTTTCCACTCTGTTAACAAGTGTATTTACCTCACACACCCGCCATTGCACCCCATGCCGAGCTCTCTCTCCCCCCTCTCCCTCTCACCCTCTCGTGCTAAATACATGCATTGCCTATCTAGACCCCCAACCTCCCGTGCATGCGCACGCACGCACGTTGTATATCTAGGTCACTCCCTCGAGACTGTCTCACTCTTTCTTCCGCACGGCGGGCCACACTCGCTCAATCTCGCTCTCTTTACCCGAGTCTCGTTTAACCTCGTTTTCTTTCACACACAAATGATATATCTCCCTGTTCGGGCCTCGATCGACACACTCTATACTCTCTCACGCAGATTGTCTATCTAGGTCAGTCCATCCAAGCCGCCACCACTCTTTCGACCTCATGGTGGGCCACGCTCACTCAATCTCTCTCTCTCTCCGTATGTCTCGATTGACCTCGCTCTTTCTCGGACAAAAACGATATATCACCATGTTTGAGCCCAATTCGACCTATTCACATTGTATACTCTCTCACGCACATCGTCTATCTAGGTCACTCTCTCCAACCCGTCTCACTCTTTCGATCGCATGGCGACCCTATGTGATCGGTTGACCTTGCTTCTTCCCACATACAAAATATATCTACACGTCTTCACTTACTGGTGGGTTCCATGTGTGCTCTCTCTCTCCTCCCCTTCTGCGTTTAGACGCACGGGCAAACAGGAAGAACTCCCAGGCGATGTTGCCGTTGACCATATCTGGACGTGTTCACAAGTCACGGCACCAGTTTCACGTACTAGCAGCACTAGTCAGTGTGTACGTGCAATGCACGTTAATTTGGATGTATATTAAGTGCATGCGGATATTAACTACTAGGATATTATTTGCGTGTTGCCATGTGATTAGCACTATTTTTGGCATGAAATTAACTGCACGCTAAACGTGTTGAGCGCTCGACATTGAAGCAGTCTAGGTCGTTGGATGACAAGGAATACATGTGGCTTGATGATGTTTTATATTTAATTTGATACGGCTCTAGCAGAACATTCAATCGATCAAACCATACATTTCATTCAGTCTGACTCCGACTTTAAATTATACGACGATCGATATAAAATAAACGGAAATGATAAACGTTCGGATTTTAAGCATGGCAATCCAAACGTTTTTCATGGCAAATTTAGATTACGTGGCGGCGGCGGGGGCATCTCGCAGTGGGAAGCGGCTCCTCTGCCGTGCTCCGTGTGTCATCGGGCCACTGACCGACGGCAACGGTAGCATCTTGCGCCGTTGTTGGTGTACTCCTTGATGTTGGCCTAGCTTCAAGGAAGGCCAAAATGTTCTGGACTTCGGAGCGAGTCGACTGGCGGGAGGAGGCGACTGGCGTTGGTGCAAGAAAGCGGTCGACGGCGGCCATCCATGCCGTTGAGGGGGGCACTGGCACCCGCGCGGGGACAGGCGCTGTCAACGGTGCGACGGAGACATTCGTGTGCATGGGCACCGGCACGGGCGCGCATGTCAGTGCACGCGCAGGCGCAGGCGCTGGCAGGTGCACGGGCACCGGCACGGGCGTGCGCGTCAGTGCACGCGTAGGCGCATGCGCTGGCAGGTGCACGGGCGCGTGAAAGTCGGCGGGCACCTCGTGGAACCCCGTGGGATCAAGCTTAGTGACAATGTGCGGCTCCCAGCCCGTCAATGCCACGGGGATGGGCGTTGGCGCAGTCGGGGTGACGGGAGCCAGAACGGGAGCAGGGACAGGCGCGACGTCTTCCCGCAAGGCCAGTTCAAGCTCGTCCCAAAGCGCCTTATGTTCTTGAGACTCCGGCTGGGTGTCTTCCTCAGGAAACTGGAACACCAAGGGCAGACCATCGTGATGCGGCATGGCGTACGTTTAGGTCAGGCTAGTTGGAGGTAGACGACAGGAGAATCGGAGAGGAAGAGAGAGGATTGTAGCGATACTCCCTCCTTTCCGGTTTATAAGGCTCAATTCAAAAATCTCACCAACCAAGGTAGATGGTGAGTGGTGGAGTACTTTTTGTAGTTTGCAAAGGCACCCAATTAATGCTCTTGTTTTTCTCAAAAAAATATGTTTACCAATGCATTAATTGCAATGCATGCATGCATAAATTACATGCATTGGTCAATTTTCTCTTAATACTTGCATGCAATGATTTAATTTACCTTGGAATCTGAGCATGTGATGGGAAACAACAAAATTGAGCCTTATAAAATGGAAAAACTAATATTTTGAGATAAGCCCTATAAAACGGAAAGGAGGGAGTACCGGGTAGTGCGGGGTTGATTTTAAACTGCGGCGCCGACGACATTAAAAGTGGGAGCAGTTGGGACGACGGTGGGCGGCGGAGCCTGGTCAAAGGGACCGCCTCCCGGTGAGCCTGCATAGCGGTCTGCTCACACGCCTCCTTGACAGCCAGCGCAGCGGTCTGCTCGCATGCCTCCTGTCAACTCACACGCTTGCTCGGACGGCACCTGCCGATTGCCAATGAGAAGCGGGGACTCGTGGTAGCATGTAAACGCCCACGGTTTCAATAGTGAAAGCGTTCGCCTTAACGTGACAGGTCTTTCTTCCAAAATACCTTGGCTCTTCATTTGTGCAACTTGTCATAAGCAGCTTGTCTCAAATTGAAGAAAAAACTTACGAAGTAATATTTGTGCCATATCACGTGACCATGCTTAGTTTCAAGAATTTATGCTCGCTTTTGGATTTTCAGAAATTTAAGATCCAGGATTCGAAACAATATCATTGCCTGCATCATGCAATAAATTTTCAAGCCGTACATCTGTCTTGTTGTATTTCTTAAGAAAGGATTTGGTAAAACATTCTGCTTAGTTAGACTTCAGACAAGTTATATATGCAGAGTAAAAGGATAATCCCTCCGTACCAGTGCATTGCCTGATATATTAACTCAAGTACTAGGCACGAACAAACGGGCTCAATTCTGTGCTCATCCTGGTGTAGTAGTAGTAGTAGTAGTACTAGGCAATGCAGTTGACGGGTGACCTTGACGAGCGGCGACCGAGGGAATTGAACCGTGCTCGGCATGATAGGTAACGTTGTCTAGTTACTAAAGCATCCCTCCATTGTTCATCGGTAGTCATTATGGACCGGGGACATGAGGGGAATTTCCTAGGGCTGGAATTCTGGCCGCCAGATATTTCGACTTGAAATGCTTAGGCTCGATTGGTTGGGGTAATGGGGTTGCCTAATGTGCGTACCACGCACGCCACCGAAGGACATGAGGCCACTTTTTTTAGGATCAACACGAGCCAAGGTCTAGCTGGTATGCCGATGGGTCCTACCATTCGAGAATATGAAAGGAACCTTTTAAATTGCCGAACGAATCTATGTGTATTACAATACCCGTGTTTTCCTTGCAAATACTAATCTCAACGTGGTAATTGATTTATGACGAGTTGTTGAATTAGAGTGAGTTTGTGATATAGTGACCTCAACATGGATTTCACATTTCATGGTATCCCTAGTAAGTTTTCCAATGCAAATTCAAATTTAAAAGATGAACAATATGGAGGTGAGAAAACTTTGTATGTATCAAGCATATGACCACACACACACAAACACACACACACACACACACATAGAGAGAGTGTCAGGACCCCGATTCCAAGTCACATCGATCTAGCCGGTAACACCTCATATCACATTGCGGCCTCACACACGGTATCCCCACGGGGGTCGCCTTACCATGGCCCGGGACCGTTTGCGCCTTTTGGCTCACGTATATGATAGTGTCGCTAGCATCCATATGACAGAGAACCCAGGCCGACATGGCTAGTCGTGAACCCATAGCGGCACAGACCTATGGAGACAGGCATACGTGAATCACATCGAGCATGTCGGTCATCAGCGTGTGAATCCGGGCTATAGCACTGGGCTAACAGGACTCCAGGGAACCCGGGCTGTAGCAGGCTAGGCAGGACTCCGGATGTCACCGCGTGACATTTCCCCGAAGGGACAGACATAGGAACAAAGTGAAACACATGCCAGCCAGTCAAGTGTCCTGAGAAGTAGTGCTAGGCTTGCAGGACTCCGGTGAACCAGGTTGTAGTGGACTACTATGGCTCGAGGAACACTAGACTACATTTCCCCATAAGAAAGGCTGCCAAGGATAAACAACTAGATTGTCGGATCCCACTCATACCAAGCATTTCAATCATACACACAATATGCCCGATATGAGTACATACAACATGGCATCACAACAAAACTCTACAACTCAAGTACTTTATTTAAAAAGGCTCCGAGGATCCATACATAACATATTCATAGAGGTAGGGGTCACACGACCCGACACTCAAGTCATACAATCATACAAGCACATGCGGAAGCAACTAGTCTGAGTACAGACACTAGAAAGAAAGAAGGCTTCTCGAAGCCTGTCTATCTACATAGGCCCCTCCATGGCCAGGATCACCACCTGGGTGGCTAGTCACTCGTCGACATCAAGGTCTACGTAGAACCCATCGGAGGGGGCGGTGTTGTCGTCTGAAAATAGTAATTAAGAAAACATGAGTACAAAGGTACTCAGCAATTATTACATCAGAACCTACCATACATGCTCATTCTCAAGAAGGTGGTGGAGTTATTGCAGCAAGCTAGCTTTGACTCTTGGCTAATCTATGCTACGAGACTCCACTAGTAAAATAGTTTTCGCACACGAGTCCACTACTCACCAACACAATATTCCACCGGGGATCCTCCCTCGTCATCCTACGAGAGGGCCATCCTCGGTACTCACACTTATCTTGAGTCTTTTAGTAGTATCCATTAACTTGTCTCTGAACTACTAGGCAACCAAGTAGTCCTTTACCGCGGACGTGGCTATTCGAATAGATGATGTTAACCCTGCAGGGGTGTACTTCTTCATACACGCTCTCACCACTTACCGCCGTTTACACGACATGTACTCGGCAACCTTCAAGCGGAAGCCCAACGAGGGTGTCGGCCACGGCCTACCTAAACACTCAAGTCTCTAGTCTAGGTTTATTGCCTATCCAGGTTCCATCCGCAGGGAGTCCGGCCGAGGTTTCCACATACGGCCCCGAACGATGTGAACAGGGTTCCCGAGACACCAAACAGGTGACTCGGTACACCGTGCCACGGTGTATCTACCGCAACATAGCCCATCCCTAGGGTCAGCGCTACGCACGGCCGCCAGCACATAACCTACAAACACCAGAAACTAATTGCATCTTCTGGACAGAGTACTAGGGTGATTAAGAAGCCGATAGGGTCCATTGGTTTCGGGCCCAATGTATGGTAGTAACTGAATCTTAAATCACACATACAGATCTCACTTCTTAGGGACGGCCTCAATGAAACAACCCACCATGTACTCCTAGATGGCCTCTCATCGATACCTTTACCAAAACATGTTCAACACATCCCTCACATTACCGACATAATCATTTCACTCTAGCCCATCACCCGGATGAACCAGACCTGACACAACTCTAAGCATAGCAGGCATAGCAAGGTAGGAATCACATACATGGCTCAATCAACTCCTACACATGCTAGTGGGTCTCATCTAGTTACTGTGGCAATGACATGTCATGCAGAGGATAAGGGTTCAACTACCGTAGCACACAGCAGTTTGAATTGCATTGTCTTAATGCAGTAAACAAGAGCAGAAGCAAGAACATGGGTTTGTATCGGAATGATCAATGGGTTGCTTGCCTGATGTAGCGGTAGTAGGGTACTGCCCTTCAGACGGATACTCGGGGTTATCCTCGGAGGCAGAACCTACCACGAAAGACACACCGAACATAATCAACACATGACAATATGCAACAATATGATGCATGCTATGACATGGCAAAATGAATGTGTCTTGGCCTAATGCAAGCTAAAACAGAAAGGAATGATTCAAATGTTAGTTCATTTAACATAGCCTTATTAGTGCATTATCTTATTTTTCTTAAACAGCAAGGTTATCTCGTTTTGTCATGCATGAAACCATTACAGATGGATAGATTGAATTTTTCCGATCATTTTTCATATATAAATTGTTTGATTTGGAGCTATGGTTGATTTTCTATGATTTTTAGAAGTTTTGACTATTTTCTGGAATTTCCTATTAAAGAATAAATCCAGAAAATGAATAATTGGGTCAGCACTACGTCAGCGTGACATCAGCAGTCAACTAGGACGGTCCAGGTCAAACCTGACCAGTGGGTCCCGCGTGTCAGTGTCATAGCCTAACTAGTTTTTAGGTAGTCCTAATCCTAACTTAATTAGCAGGCGAGTCCCATCTGTCATAGACTAGGGGGGGGGTCAAATTGGGCCCACCCGGGTCAACTCAGTTAGCGGGGGTCAAACCCCTGGTCAGCAGGGTCAATCCCGCCGGCGTTGAGTCACCGGCGAGGCCGAGACAGTGGAGGGGCTCGGATTTTGCCCTCCGGCGACCAAATTAGCGGCCGAGACCACCTACAGAGAGCTGGCACTCTCGCGCATCCATTGGAGCAAGCGAGAAAGGCTGCGGTGGAGTGAGCTTGCCGGAGTCAAGCTCGTGGCGGCGGCTGGGGCTCGGGCAACGACGGGTTCGGCTCTACGGTGCAAGGCAGGAGGAGCTGGTGGGCGCTACGGGCTCCTGGAGCCGTGCTGAGTGCAAAGGTGTGCTTGGCTTCGAGCCACTGTGGCTCTAGCCACGACGACAACGAGGCACGGCGGCGGCGAGCTTCGGCCGCGGTGGTTAGTAAGGCTAGAGGAGGAAATAGACGGCAGGGAGCGAGGGGTTCGGTAGAGGAGCTCACGGCGGTTGCAGAACGCGTCTCAGCGGGCTCGAGGGAGGTCGGACGATGTCGGGGCGTTGCCGGCGATCTCGGTTGCTCGAGGTAGAAGACGACCGCGGTGATGACGTTTGGGGGCGTCCGGTGCGGTGTGTCTCGGCGGAGAGGACGAGGGCGACGAGGCGGGGCTTTTGGACGGGTCAGTGAGGCGAGGGGAGCACGGTGGTCACGGTGGCGACAAACGGCGGCGACGGCTTCGCCCTGCTTCGGGAGAGAGAGCGAGAGAGGCGAGGCAGGGGGAGAGTGGAGCGGTCGAGGGGTCCAGGGGATCTATGTGGCACTCATAGACGACGTCCTGGGCATCGTCAGAAGCAGGAGGTGGCCGGCGTGTGGCTGCGGGCGCCGGCCACGCGCCTCTCGTCCTCCTGGCGAGAGGAGGAGGATGACTGGCAGGAGCCAGTGGGCTAGGCCGAGCTGGGCCAAGCCAGGGCGACAGGTAAGTCCTCTGTTCCCTTGTTTTCTCTTTATTTTTATTTTTTATTTGCTCTGCTTTGTGTATTGAAATGATTAAAATACCATTCCATTTTTAAAAATCCTGGAAATATTGAGAGGCACATTTGAAATTATTCTCAACTGCCTAAAAATACTTCCAAGAGTATTTGAGCACTTTAAAATATTTATAGTATTTAAAATGCCCAAATTCAAATACTTATGGCTTGTTCAAAAATCCAGAATGGCTCCATAATTCGCAAGGCCATTTTTGGCAGAGGTTTAATCCAGAACCAAAAATGGTGGGCTTTTATGAAGGGCATTTTGGGTTCATTCAAAATCCAATTGTTGGAAATTAGCATTTTTAGGGGGGTGTTGGGGTTGATTAGCCCCCATTTCAAGTTTACAATAAATTTAAACATGATGCACATGTTCAACCAATCCTAATGCATGACTAACGCAGGGATGTGACAACTCACCCCCACTCAAAAGAATCTCGTCCCGAGATTTAGGATCCTCCGGGAATAAGGTGGGGTACTCGAGTCGAAGACGATCCTCCCTTTCCCAAGTGGCTTCTTTCTCGGAATGGTGTGACCATTGAACCTTGAGAAAGTTGATATTATGGCATCGAGTGGTACACTCAGCTTGATCAAGGATACAAATGGGATATTCCCGATATGAAAGATTATCTTGTAGATCAAGCGTTTCATGGTCCACTCCACGGATAGGATCCGCGAAGCAACGCCTGAGTTGAGATACGTGGAAGACATCATGAACTCTGGAAAGATGCGGAGGTAGTTCCAATTGGTAGGCAACTTCTCCTTGTTTGGCAAGAATGCAAAAGGGTCCAATGTAATGAGGAGCCAATTTGCCTTTGATACCGAAACGATGGGTTCCCTTTAACGGAGTAACCCGAAGGTAAGCTTTCTCGCCGACTTCATAAGTCATGAGCTTATGTTTACGATCATATTGGCTCTTTTGACGAGATTGGGCTGTTTTCAATTTCTCACGAATAACGCGAACCTGCTCTTCTGCTTCCTGAATCATATCCGGGCCAAAGAGTTGTCTTTCCCCGGTTTCTGACCAGTTAAGAGGCGTTCGACATTTTCGTCCATAGAGAACTTCGAAAGGATCTTTGCCCAAGCTAGCTTGATAACTATTGTTATAAGCAAACTCTGCGAATGGAAGGCATTTCTCCCAACCCATTCCGAATGAGATGACAGAAGCTCGGAGCATATCTTCCAGAATTTGATTGACTCGCTCTACTTGACCACTTGATTGAGGATGGAAGGCGGTGCTAAAAGAGAGACGAGTTCCCATAGCATTTTGGAAACTTTCCCAAAATCGAGAGGTGAAGAGACTCCCACGGTCTGAGTTAATTTCCAATGGGACACCATGAAGCGACACTATTCAGGAGATGTATAATTCAGCTAGCTGGCTAGCGGTGATACTCTCACGAACAGGTAGGAAATGGGCTACTTTGGAAAGACGGTCGATCACGACGAAGATGGCATTATTCCCTCTCTTGGTCCTGGGAAACCCAGTGATGAAATCCATACTGATTTTATCCCATTTCCACTCAGGAATATCCAAAGGTTGAAGGGTGCCAGCAGGCCGTTGATGCTCTGCTTTAACACGACGACAAACGTTGCAATTAGCAATGTATTGAGCGATTTCTCTCTTCATCCTAGTCCACCAAAACCTCTGGCGTAGGTCTTGATACATTTTAGTACTACCGGGATGAATGGTGAGAGGGGAGTCATGAGCTTCCTTAAGGATCAGCCGCCTCAGGTTTCGTGCCTTGGGAACCACTAAGCGGTTTCCAAAGTATACGACACCTTGATCATCAACGGAGAAACAATTCGCGACTCCTTTCTTAATGTTTCTCTTAATACGGGAGATTCCGGATCTACCTTCTGTGCTTTGATGATCTGATCCGTAAGGGTAGGTTTCGCCACCAGGGTGGATAGGAATCCTCGAGGAACAATGTGAAGATTAAGCTTACGAAATTCCTCATGGAGAAGTGGTTGACTTTGTTGTAACATCAGGTTGTTACAATAAGATTTATGACTTAGCGCATCAGCCATGACATTGGCTTTGCCCGGGGTGTAAGTTATTCCTAAGTCGTAATCCGAGATCAACTCGACCCAACGTCTTTGCCTGAGATTCAAATCCGGTTGGGTGAAGATATATTTCAAACTTTGGTGATCGGTGAAGATCTCGCAACGATTACCGAGGAGGTAATGTCGCCAAGTTTTAAGTGCATGGACTACAGCTGCAAGCTCTAGATCATGTGTGGGATAATTTTCCTCATGTGGGTGTAATTGCCGTGAAGCATAGGCAATTACCTGACGATCTTGCATGAGTATGCAACCTAGTCCTTGTCGCGAGGCGTCGCAATAGATAATAAAGTCCTTGGAGAAATCTGGTGGTACCAGTACGGGAGCAGATGTCAGGCGTCTTTTCAGTTCCTGAAAGCTGAACTCGCACTGTGGAGTCCACTCGAACTTTTTATCTTTCTTGAGGAGTTCAGTTAGAGGTTTAGCAACCTTGGAGAAATTCTCGACGAAGCGGCAGCAATAGCTCGCTAAGCCAAGGAATCTCCGCACATGCTTGACCGTCTCAGGTGGAGTCCAATCAAGGACGGCTTGAACTCGCTCGGGATTGACAGCAATACCCTTACCAGAGATTACATGGCCTAGATAGGTCACTTCTGGCAACCAAAATTCACACTTGGAGAATTTGGCATAAAGGCGATGCTCTCGAAGTTTCGTCAATACCAACCTTAGATGGTCGGCATGTTCCTCTTCATTCTTGGAGTAGATGAGTATGTCATCAAGGTATACTGCGACGAATTTATCCAAATACTCCATGAAGACCGAGTTCATAAACCGAGAGAAGGTGGCTGGGGCATTGGTTAAACCGAAGGACATAACGGTGTACTCGTATTGGCCATAACGAGTAACAAAGGCCGTTTTGGGAATGTCCCCGTTTCTGATTTTGATTTGATGGTAACCCAACCTCAAATCCATCTTGGAAAAGACTGAGGATCCAGCGAGCTGGTCATACAGATCGTTGATCCTAGGAAGCGGATACTTGTTCTTGATAGTGACCAAGTTGACAGGTCGGTAATCTACAACCATCTGATCCGTTCCATCCTTCTTCTTGATGAAAAGGACGGGGCAAGCCCAAGGGGAGGAACTAGGACGGATGAAACCCCTTTTCAAGGACTCATCGAGTTGGTTCTTAAGCTCAGCTAGTTCTAAGGGTGCCATCTTATAGGGTCTTCTAGAAATTGGAACGGTTCCTGGAACAAGGTCTATCACGAACTCGACATCCCTGTCAGGTGGAACACCTGGCAGTTCTTCTGGAAAGACATCCGGAAAGTCTCGGACTACCAGAATATCCTCAAGGTCTAGAAGGGGGTTGGCATTTAGGGAGTAAAGCTGGCGCTTGGCCACTCGAGTTAAGACATTGACTGTCTTGCCCGATGGGTAAGTAAGTTGAACGGTTCTAGTGGCACAATCAATCTTTGCGTAATGAGCTGACATCCAGTCCATACCCAAGATGATGTTAATGTCCGAGGACTTGAGAGCTATTAAGGATGCAAGGAAGACAAGTCTATCAACAAGAATTTCGTTCCCATGGCTTACTCTAGAAGTTTGCCATTTGGAACCCGGAGTTTGAATTACCATGGAAGTGGGCATTTCACAGAATGTTGTGTTATGCAATCGAGCATAGTTCTCGGATATGAATGAATGAGATGCTCCAGTATCGAAAAGGACAGATGCCGGATGGCAATTAACAAGGAGCGTACCAAGGATGACGTTAGGATCCTCATGAGCCTCCTCGACTGAGACATAGTTGACATGGCCACGTGCAGTGGTGACCGGCTTGGCGTAGAATGTCTTTCCCGCTGGCTTACCACGGCCAATAGACTTTCCAAACTGATTCGGGTTGTTGTTCTGGGGACACTCTCGACTATAGTGACCCGGCTCTCCACACTTGAAACATGTCACAACATTAGGGCGTGGAGCAGCATTAGTAGCGGGGCCACCATAGGGCTTGGATGGTGCAAACTACTAGTTGGGACAAGGCGCCTCAAAGGATGGCCTCGGAATGAACCTAGGTGGCAGTGCCGTGCTTGGAATCCACACCCGGCGCTTCTGAGATCCAGAGCCGGATGAAGAGCCAAAATCACGAGAGTGCTTGCGTGAAGCGTCATAGTCAGACTGGCCTGTCTCAGCACTGATGGCTTTATTGACCAACTTCTGAAAGGAGGTGCACTCGTGCAGACGAAGATCGCGGCGAAGCTCAGGGCTAGGTCCCTTGCGGAACCTTGCCTGCTTCTTAGCGTCGGTGGATACCTCTTCAGGAGCATATCGTGCCAGATTCCCAAATTCACGACTATATGCATCCACAGTCAGTCTTCCTTGGGTGAAATTGCAGAACTCTTCCCTCTTGCGATCTATGAGACCTTCCGGAATGTGATGCTCACGGAAAGCCTCACTGAATTCAGCCCAAGTAGTGATTTGGACAACCGGGCACATAGCTTCAAAATTTTCCCACCAAAGGCTAGCAGGGCCTTCGAGGTGATAGGCAGCATAAGTAACCTTATCAGCTTCGGCTACGTTGGCAGAACGTAGCTTGTGGGTGATGCTACGAAGCCAGTCATCCGTGTCGAGGGGCTCGACGGAATGGTTAAACTTTGGTGGGTACAGCTTGATAAAGTCATTGATTGACACCAAGTCATTTCGTTGATGGAGTGCAGTGTTCTGCTCAATTCGCTCCAGCAAGCGGTTAGTCTCACGCTTGTTTCTTTTCGCCTCCAGCATCACTTCGGCCAGAGAAGGCGGGTGAGGCGGATTTTCACCCCTAGCTGCACTGGCTTCCCCCTGCTCCGGGGCAGCAGGGTTGCTGCGGGTGTTGACCATCCTAGGAGAAAACAAGACAACGGTTTAGATAAGGATGGCACAAACTTAGCAAGGAAGTGCAGAATGTAATGGATAACACGGAATGCAGAGATGTTCATCCGTATGTCATGGTAATATAGAACTTCCATATATATACCAACGGTCATACACACCATACATAGATTAGTACAAGCCCAGGCTACATTACAACTATGAACAAAGACGTTACATCTCATCGGAGGCATTCCAAGCTCCTATACATTATTTGTCTACACCTCCAGAATTGATTACACACAAAGTCATATTCCACAAGTCACGTAGGACAGTGGAGATACAACTATTACAATACTAGTGATACTACTACTAACTCAGATAGCTCCGTAGTAGTCCTCTTAGAAGTCACCTCCATAGCTTGGAAGTTCAACGTGATCATCCGGGAACAGACGGTCCTGAGGAGCTTGTGGACCAAAGGGGCTAGGATGAGGTCTTGGACCAACAAACGGTGGCCTGCGAGGACCACGGGGTGGGGAGATGCCTCCCACATCATGCCAATCCACCATGTCTGGCGGAGCAGATCTCACAGGATACAGATCCCTCGTATCCATACATCCAGCTTGCACGGCCGGTGCAAACCGAGTCAAAGTGGCCCAATGATTAGCACGAGTGTTGAAAATCTCCAGTCTGAAGGCATGATTCTCTCGGTCCTTATCCTCGAGCATCTCGGCAGTGGTACGAGTTAGTGAGTCCTCCTGAGCGGGGTCAGCATAGATAGCCTGGAGATACCCTTGCGCTCCCGGGAATGAAGATGGCATATAACGGAAGTCGGTGTTCCGAAGCAGGCCAGTCCGGACTCACATGATGGTCATCATGGAATAGGCAGCATCCTGCACAGCCATCTCAACAGTAACCCCGAGTCCATAGGAACAGTGCAGGGGCTCGGTAGATCTAGGATAAGAAGGAAATATCCTGACGGTGCAGAAATATTGGCTTTGATTAAAGTCTCCGAATTGCTCTTCGACAGTGTATTCGGGATACGAACGGTAACCCGTCTCGATCATTACCCAGACTAACATAGCAGTATGACCGGGCACATCAAGGTACCGGGTCATGTGAACCACTTGGTTTTGAGCATGAGTGGCCATCTGAAAGCACAACCACAATGCAAAGACATTAGAATTTCTAGGGAAATTTTGACAGCATAATAGTTGTAAATGCTCAGAAAAAGATTTGAGACATCCACAACAGTTTGCAATACCACTCAAAAACATCATATCAGGGTTCTGATTCAACTGGAAACATACTAAAAGTAGTAGAAATTGTACTGAGGCTTGTAACAACAATCCTATAAGCTACTACGGATTAGTAACACATGAACCTGACAAAAGAAGAGAGCCTAGTCCTTAACGCACGTTGAATGAGAAGAGAATGACTCAGATCAGAGGGCATAAGGTAAAGGAGTAAAAGAGCCTTACGTTCCCTCCCACAATCAATTCCCCTACATATAACTAAAGCATTTCTAGACTCGACATCGACCAGTTTGGCTCACCGAACCTACAGGCAGTCCGGCTCTGATGCCAACATTGTCAGGACCTCGATTCCAAGTCATATCGATCTAGCCGGTAACTCCTCATATCACATTGCGGCCTCACGCACGGTATCCCCACGGGTGTCGCCTTACCATGGCCCGTGATTGTTTGCGCCTTTTGGCTCACGTATATGATAGTGTCGCTAGCATCCATATGACAGAGAACCCGGGCCGACATTGCTAGTCGTGAACCCAAAGCGGCACAGACCTATGGAGACAGGCATACGTGAATCACATCGAGCATGTCGGTCATCAGCGTGCGAATCCGAGCTGTAGCACTGGGCTAACAGGACTCCGGGGAACCCGGGCTGCAGCAGGCTTGGCAGGACTCCGGATGTAACCGCGTGACATTTCCCCGAAGGGACAAACATAGGAACGAAGTGAAACACATGCCGGCCAGTCAAGTGTCCTGAGCAGTAGTGCTGGGCTAGCAGGACTCCGGTGAACCGGGCTGTAGCGGACTACTATGGCTCGAGGAACACTAGACTACATTTCCCCATAAGAAAGGCTGCCAAGGATAAACAACTAGATTGTCGGATCCCACTCATACCAAGCATTTCAATCATACACACAATATGCCCGATATGAGTACATACAACATGGCATCACAACAAAACTCTACAACTCAAGTACTTTATTTAAAAAGGCTCCGAGGAGCCATACATAACATATTCATACAGGTAGGGTCACACGACCCGACACTCAAGTCATACAATCATACAAGCACATGCGGAAGCAACTAGTCTGAGTACAGACACTAGAAAGAAAGAAGGTTTCTCGAAGCCTGTCTATCTACATAGGGCCCTCCATGGCCAGGATCACCACCTGGGTGGCTAGTCACTCATCGACATCAAGGTCTACGTAGAACCCATCGGAGGGGGCGGTGTTGTCATCTGAAAACAGTAATTAAGAAAACATGAGTACAAAGGTACTCAGCAAGTCTTACATCAGAACCTACTATACATGCTCATTGTCAAGAAGGTGGTGGAGTTATTGCAACAAGCCAGCTTTGACTCTTGGCTAAGCTATCCTACGAGAATCCACTAGTAAAATAGTTTTCGCACACGAGTCCACTACTCACCAACACAATACTCCATCGGGGATCCTCCCTCGTCATCCTAGGAGAGGGCCATCCTCGGTACTCACACTTATCTAGAGTCTTTTAGTAGTATCCATTAACTTGTCTATGAACTGTATAGGCAACCAAGTAGTCCTTTACCGCGGACGCGGCTATTCAAATAGATGATGTTAACCCTGCAGGGGTGTACTTCTTCATACATGCTCTCACCACTTACCGCCGTTTACATGACATGTACCCAGCAACCTTCAAGCGGAAGCCCAACGAGGGTGTCTGCCACGGCCTACCTAAACACTCAAGTCTCTAGTCTAGGTTTATTGCCTATCCAGGTTCCATCCGCAGGGAGTCCGGCCGAGGTTTCCACATACGGCCCCGAACGATGTGAACAGGGTTCCCGAGACACCAAATGGGTGACTCGGTACACCGTACCACGGTGTATCTACCGCAACATAGCCCACCCCTAGGGTCAGCGCTACGCACGGCCACCAACACATAACCTACAAACACCAGAAACTAATTGCAACTCCTGGACAGATTACTAGGGTGATTAAGAAGCTGAGAGGGTCCATTGGTTTCGGGCCCAATGTATGGTAGTAACTGAATCTTAAATCACACATACAGATCTCAGTTCTTAGGGACGACCTCAATGAAACAACCCACCATGTACTCCTACATGGCCTCTCATCGATACCTTTACCAAAACATGTTCAACACATCCCTCACATTACCGACATAATCATTTCACTCTAGCCCATCACCCAGATGAACCAGACCTGACACAACTCTAAGCATAGCAGGAATAGCAAGGTAGGAATCACATACATGGCTCAATCAACTCCTACACATGCTAGTGGGTTTCATCTAGCTATTGTGGCAACGACAGGTCATGCAGAGGATAAGGGTTCAACTACCTTAGCACACAGCAGTTTGAATCGCATTGTCTTAATGCAGTAAACAAGAGCAGAAGCGAGAACATGGGTTTGTATCGGAATGATCAATGGGTTGCTTGCCTGATGTAGTGGTAGTAAGGTACTGCCCTTCAGACAGATACTCGGGGTTATCCTCGGAGGCAGAACCTACCACGAAAGACACACCAAACATAATCAACACATGACAATATGCAACAATATGATGCATGCTATGACATGGCAAAATGAATGTGTCTTGGCCTAATGCAAGCTAAAACAGAAAGGAATGAACCCATTTGAATCAAAGATTCAAATGTTAGTTCATTTAACATAGCCTTATTAGTGCATTATCTTATTTTTCTTAAACAGCAAGGTTATCTTGTTTTGTCATGCATGAAACCATTATAGATGGATAGATTGAATTTTTCTGGTCATTTTTCATATATAAATTGTTTGATTTGGAGCTATGGTTGATTTTCTATGATTTTTAGAAGTTTTGGCTATTTTCTGGAATTTCCTATTAAAGAATAAATCCAGAAAATGAATAATTGCGTCAGCACTACGTTAGCGTGACATCAGCATTCAACTAGGACGGTCCAGGTCAAACCTGGCCAGTGGGTCCCGCATGTCAGTGTCATAGCCTAACTAGTTTTTAGTTAGTCCTAATCCTTACTTAATTAGCAGGCAGGTCCCATCTGTCATAGACCAGGGGGGTCAAATTGGGCCCACCCGGGTCAACTCAGTTAGCGGGGGTCAAACCCCTGGTCAGCAGGGTCAATCCCGCCGGTGTTGAGTCGCCGACGAGGCCGAGACGGCACAGGGGCTCGGATTTTGCCCTCCAGCGACCAAATTAGCGGCCGAGACCACCTACAGAGAGCTAGCACTCTCGCGCATCCATTGGAGCAAGCGAGAAAGGCTGCGGTGGAGTGAGCTCACCGGAGTCGAGCTCGTGGCGGCGACCGGGGCTCGAGCAATGACAGGTTTGGTGCTACGGTGCAAGGCAGGAGGAGCTGGTGGGCGCTACGGGCTCTTGGAGCCGTGCTGAGCGCAAAGGTGTGCTTGGCTTCGAGCCACTGTGGCTCTAGCCACGACGGCAACGAGGCACGGCGGCGGCGAGCTTCGGCCGTGGTGGTTAGTAAGGCTAGAGGAGGAAATAGACGGCGGGGAGCGAGGGGTTTGGTAGAGGAGCTCACGGCGGTTGCAGAACGCATCTCAGCGGGCTCGGGGGAGGTCGGACGACGTCGGGGCGTTGCCGGCGATCTCGGTTGCTCGAGGTAGAAGACGACCTCGGTGATGACGTTTGGGGGTGTCTGGTGCGGCGTGGCTCGGCGGAGAGGACGAGGGCGACGAGGCGTGGCTTTTGGACGGGTTAGTGAGGCGAGGGGAGCACGGTGGTCACGGTGGCGACGAACGGCGGCGACGGCTTCGCCCTGCTTCGGGAGAGAGAGCGAGAGAGGCGAGGCAGGGGGAGAGTGGAGCGGTCGAGGGGTCTAGGGGGTCTGCGTGGCACTCGTAGACGACATCCTGGGCGTCGGCAGAAGCAGGAGGTGGCCGGCGTGTGGCTGCAGGCGCCGGCCACGCGCCTCTCGTCCTCCTGGCGAGAGGAGGAGGATGACTGGCGGGAACCAGTGGGCTGGGCCGAGCTGGGCCAGGCCAGGGCGACAGGTAAGTCCTCTGTTCCCTTGTTTTCTCTTTATTTATTTTTTCATTTGCTCTGCTTTGTGTATTGAAATGATTAAAATACCATTCCATTTTTTAAAATCCTAGAAATATTCAGAGGCACATTTGAAATTATTCTCAACTGCCTAAAAATACTTCCAAGAGTATTTGAGCACTTTAAAATATTTATTACATTTAAAATGCCCAAATTCAAGTACTTATGGCTTGTTCAAAAATCCAAATGGCTCCATAATTTCCAAGGCCATTTTTGACAGAGGTTTAAACCAGAACCAAAAATGGTGGGCTTTTATGAAGGGCATTTTGGGTTCATTGAAAATCCAATTGTTAGAAATTAGCATTTTCAGGGGGGTGTTGGGGTTGATTAGCCCCCATTTCAAGTTTACAATAAATTTAAACATGATGCACATGTTCAACCAATCCTAATGCATGACTAACACAGGGATGTGACAGAGAGAGAGACACACACGCACGAACACAACAACAGTCCAATAAGTATAGTGCATCTATTTTTCCAAACCATGCATGTATGACACGAATTCAAAAATACTCATTCTATTCCTAAATATTAGTCTTTTAGAGAGTTCAACAAGTGACTACATACGGAGCAAAATGAGTGAATCTAGACTCTAAAATATGTCTATATACATCCGTATGTGCCAGTCCATTTGAAGCCTCTAAAAAGACTAATATTTGGGAATGAAGGGAGTAAAATGTAAGACATCCATGGTCCTCAGTTCAATATTTAAAATGAACATGAAACTGAAACATGAATATTAAGTCTATTACTACAGTACATGCAAATGTTCTATTTAGGTGGAGCTATGATTGTCGGGGGTCAACCCCTCAACCTTACATAAAATTATGGAGCTCTGTTTAGGGTTGTTTAGATTATATTTGTCCCCACCCTCCCAGCCACCGATTGGTTGTGAACCCCCCACCCCTCCTCCCCGGGAGAATATCATGTGCCCCCATACCTTAGATGCTATATGCCAATACGAGTTGCTTGGAGCTTGTAGATCTGAGATATAGCAGCTCACATGATGTGTCCTAATATTTCCGCAGGAAACCTTGATGAGTTTGAGAATTGCACACAATTTGTACAAAAACTACTTAGATGCCCTTTGATCCCATATCCAACGACCTCGAAGCTCGTATCACCGTAGCATCTAAGATGAAGGAGGACATCATATTCTCCTGTATGTAAGAATATCATGTGCTACCACACCTTAGATGCTTTGGTGATACATGCTCTTCGGAGGCATTGGATTTGGGACCCAACACCTCCTCGGTGGTTCGAATGGTTTTTTGCAGAAAAGCCCCAAAAGAGTTCGGCCACTGCTTACAAGCACAAAGACTGCTCAGATGCCATTGGATCTCAGATCAAACGACCTCCAAGCTCATATCACCGTAGCATCCAAGCTGCGATAGCACCTTATGTTTTCTCGCACAGGAGAGTATGAGGTGCTCCCGCATCGTAGATTCTATGGTGATACAAGTTCACTGAGATCTAACGGCCCACAATAGGAGGTTTGAGTGTTTTTGCAATATACGGCTGATAGAGTTTGGGAAATGCGCAAAAAGTACAAGTACTACGCATGAGCCATCTGATCAATGATCATATGACCTAGATGCTCATATCACCGTAGCGGGTAATTAAGCTACGGGCAACATCTAATATGAGCACCGAGGAGCCGTTGGATCGAATATGCAGCGGCACACACGAGGCTTGAATGTTTTATTTGCAAAAAAACCTTTGGAGAGTTTGGAAATTGCGCATAATTACAAAGACTACTCCCAAGCCATTGGATCTCACTTCCAACGGTGTAAAAACTCGTATCACGATAGTATCTAAGCTGCGGGGTGGATGTGATATTCTATGCCGCTGTCATTTTTGTTCGTAAACTTGCAAAATACGTGTAACTCGTGCCGTTACATGTCTAACCGCGCAAAGTG
This sequence comes from Triticum aestivum, assembly GCF_018294505.1. NCBI lineage: Eukaryota > Viridiplantae > Streptophyta > Magnoliopsida > Poales > Poaceae > Triticum > Triticum aestivum. The sequence continues at coordinate 185,921,645 of NC_057806.1, forward strand.
TTTGTTCAAAAAAACCATCCTACACTGAAATATCGGAACAACACACGGGGGTCCCACTTGTCATTAATCAAATGGGAAAATTTTGTTTTTGCCACTCTAGGTTTTGACATTTCAGTTTTGCCACTCTTAGCTTTTGACAATTATCACAATTGCCATTCCGTGGCAAAATCAAAATAAATTAGAGTGGCCATTGTGATACATTGTCAAAATCTAGAGTGGCAAAAGTGAAATAAAATTAATTTGCTATTGCCACATAATGGCAATTATGATATTTTTCAAAAGCTAAGAGTGGCAATACTGAAATGTCAAAATTTAGAGTGGCATAAGGAAAATTGGCAAAATCTAGAGTGGCAAAAACAAAATTTTCCCTAATCAAATTTGGACCTAAAACTAACAAATCTGAAAGACGAGATTCAAACTGCCAACCTTGACTACAAAGCGTAAGTCGATAGCATGAAAAAACAAACGGTTGTTGGCTTTGTCCCATAACTTGATTTTATTTATACAGTACTTTCGTTGAGTAGAGTAGAGGGAGTGCCTCGTCAAAACGTGCATGACCATTGTCTCACTTACTGGTGGGTCCCAGGTCTGCGATCTCAATCTCTCTTCTCTCCATCGTCTAACCTTTGCACGGGCACACACGAAGAGCGGCGCTAGCTTGCCGTGGTGTTATTACAACTAAAAAAAGCTTGGAAAATAGAAGAATCGCCTAGAACAAGAGACGTTGTGGCTGGTCGAGACGGAGCTAACCACATCTATCCTCCGTGCCACATTTGCATGATGAAGCTGTGTGGCTACTGGGGTGTTTTCGACCGACTGGCTGGGTCCTGAGGTCGAACCATAAGTACTACGTCTGATACAGTATATTTTTACACGCACATTTTCCCTCCGTGCCGAGACGTGGCACACCCTACCGCGCGGTTTCGGAGTCCTCCCGAGTGGTGCACGCATATATTTTCCTAACGTGGGACGCCCTACCGCACGTTTTCTGGGTCCTCCTCGGTCGTAGCGCCGAAGCAAGTAAATGAGTCATCAAATCACGAAAGACCACCTTTCCCGCCGAGTACATCAGTGAAGCACGGTGTCTAGCTAGTTGGGCTAATTCGACCGATTAGCTAGGCCACCGCCACATTTGTTTTTTCACCCCTTTTTTTATCTACTTGCCTGCAGGTAAATATAAATATCCACCGCGACGTTGCTCTGGTGTTTGGGTGCGGCATGATTTTTATTTTTTTGATTGACGGGAGCAGGCGCGGCAGGATTTTTAATTTTTTGATTGACGGGAGCAGGCGCGGCAACAATTGGTCATGGTGACTCCGCCTGTAAAAACCCACCGCTCCCTGATGTGAGAAGTCGTCGACTGGTGTTTTACCGTGGTGAAAACCAAAAGATTCCCCACTCCCTCCGCCTTCCCGTAGATTGCATTGCCTTTCAGCTGTTTCGCCCCATTTGCTTCCTCTCCCCATTGCTTCTACCTGGTGCCATGGCGGCGCAGCAGATCACGGAGTCCGAGGTGAGGCTCCTGACACAGGAGCTCCATGCCAATGATGCGGAGCTCAGGGCCAAGGACGTGGAGCTCCGTGAGATCAAGGAGGAGAGGAGTGCCATGCTCCTCCGTTATGTGCGGGAGTTCATGGAGCTTCAAAAGCGGCAGGCGTCCACCACAAAGATGCTCGAGGCGTCGGCGGCATTGCTGCCGAAAGCGGGAGATACGATAGGCCGTCAGGGGAGCCGGCTGGGGCGCGAGCGGGCCGATCGTGACGAGGTCCAGGATCGCTTCAGCCACTTGGTGAACCAAGTTTCCATGCACGTGTTGCGGCTGCGCGATGCCTACCGTCGTGCCAGCGCGATGATGCCGGCCATCGGGCTAAACCCGTTCGACCACCCGGTCGACTTCAATGAGCTGCGGCTTCCTGACCTAGTCTCCTTCTTCACCAATATCTCTGAGGAGCTGAGCCGTCTCCGCGCGATGGTGGGGGCTGAGCTGGACAAGGAGGGGTTGCGGGCTGCCGTCGCCGTTGCCGGGGAATCCTTTCAGGGCTCTGTCACCGGAATCCATTCGTGCCATTGGACGCCGTCTTTGATGAGCTGGCTCCCGTCGACCGGGAGCGGGCTCTATGGGCGGTTGCACCCTACATCACCAACGTCGTGCGCCTCGAGAAGTAGAGGGACTTCGGTGTTGTTTAGGCGCCCTCTGCATGGGCATGTCCATTTCTCGGCGCAACATGACCGTTGGATCAAACTCAGACGGTGCAGATCAGTCACTGTAGCACAAAGCGTGTGGGTGTGTTTGGTTGCATTCTCATCTCAATATAGTTGTTTCCTCTTTGTGTATTTGTTACATATAGGAGTAGTTGACATGCGCACAACATCATTTGTTATCGTCATATCTTACTACACGAGCAACAAGATTGTGTAGTACTGACGTATGAACCACTGCACATGCCTAGTAGTAGGAGCACTGTGTATGTTCAAGTGGCTGCCATGTTTCGCACTCCTCCGTCGTAAGAGTGGAAACGCTTGCTGTAATTATTTTTCTTTTAAAAAACAGTGGACACGCTCTACCATGCAGATCCTCCTCCAGCCATGCACTAAATTACTCACTTTCTTCGACGTGTGGGACAACCAGCATCGGGGTCCACCAGCCATGCACTAAATTACTCCATAGTAGAGTGACGGTAGACTACCCCGATCGAAGCGCCACACTAATGCCCAATGATCCGTCAAATCACAAACCCCCCTCCTTTCCAGTAGTAAGTTGGACGGACGAAGCAACCATCATTTCACTCTTCTCTCTCAGCTTCCTCTCTACCCAACCCTCGCTTCTGCCTCATCTTGTTCCTCATTTCTTCAAGAAAACCCCGACCTGCTTCTGCCATTGTTCTTCTCTCCGAAAGAAGGAAAGGTGAGCGCATCAATGGTGTTGATTCTGGCCAAGGCCCGGTCTTGCAACCCCGAGACTGATCCTATAACTCCCTCTCTTTTCTTCTTTTGGGTTTGTGATTATGGTTTCTTTTCTTTTATTTCTATTTGACAGTTTCTTGATGGACGCTGGAGCACTGGCCAAAGTGATGTCTATGGGTCCGTCCAAAACCGTCGAGGCTCATGGTACGAAGAAGCGCAAGCACCCCGCTGAGACTACCGCAGACAAGCTCAAAGCCATCGCCCTGTCCAAGCCCCCCTCTCCGGGATCCCTCATTAAGCAAGGCCAGGTAATATCTCTTCTTGACGATCTTTTTCTCGATCTTGATCGTGTTTTTTCATCTAACACGCAGTACTAGTACTAGTAGTACAACTTTCTGGGTGATCTTGCATGTGATTTTTGTGTGCCAAATGACGGTTCTAAATTCCTCTTTTGACCAAAACATGCGAGAGGTTGACATTGATTTCTTATAGATTACTTTCAACTACTCCCTCTGTCCCAAATTTCTTGTCTTAGATTTGTCTAGATACGGATGTATCTAATACTAAAATGTGACTTGATACATCCGTATCTAGACAAATCTAAGACAAGAATTTTGGGACGGAGGGAGTACTTTATGAACATCAATGCTACCTTTTAAGAGGGTATATTTGCCTCAGTAACTTGTGTTATGGATTTTGCATGTAATCCCTCAGCTCTCATGCCTTTGAAGACATGTTCTAGTGTCTTTGTTCACTCATTTCTGTGCGTATATGTAGTCATATATGGAGTATAATATCGAAAATCATCTTATATTTCTGAACGGAGGTAGTAATAAAATATGGTTTCTGTTTGAATTAGAACCAGGTCCGCGGTGGAGATGAAGTTCTCAAAGTCATGCCGTGTGAACTGGAAGACCTGATGATGAGTTCTACTGCTGAACTATCCAGCTGTTATGTCCTTGTCGCCACGTGTCCTGAACTAGTGTTTTCCTGTAGCATTGTTGCCAGGCGTGTTCTCGAGGTTGTACTTGACCACAACAATTTCCTAGCTGTGCCTTCGATTACGAAGGGTGTGGTTCTTGTAAAGCTTCCCAACAAATCTGATGCGGCCTGTCTTCATCATCATGTTTATGAGTGGAAAGACCACTCTGTTAGTTTCTCCAAGGTTGACAAGATGGTGATGGTGCGTGTAGACATCTCACACGAAGTCCATGGCCTAGTCAGTTATGCGGGGTTCATCCCGTAGGTCGGTGGCAAGAAATAGTCTGCATAGTTTAGTTAGTGCAACTTTGCTTGTCTGTAGTAAGTACTATTGTTCAGTACTTGATTTGTGTTTGTGAACCCTGTATTGTTTATTAGTAATGCCGCTTTTTGTGTGTGGTCAGTCCTGAGAACGGTTTATGTTAATGTCTGTCCACTCAATTCAGTCTGTATATTTTGAAGTATCCAGATCATATTTTTTATGAGGACAGTTTATCAAATATGGTTACACTCCAATATATGTATGCATTGCAGGGTTTATCGCACCCACCAGGATTTCCAGTCCCATGGATGTTCGGTCCATACGATTTGTCACGACCTTTGGACTGTCCTGCTTGTGGGAGTAGGCCGGGCCCCTGCATGCCACGCGTAGTTGGACGATCAATCTTCTGTTTAGTATTTCAACATAGTGATTTCCTGGTAAGGATTCACTCATGTCACATCAAGTAAATCTTATTGATTTACTGTCTAAATCTTATTGATTTAATGTCATGTTTTCTTTCTTTTCCTGCAATTTTACGATGCAGGTTTTGCCATGTGACATTCATCACAGAATAAACCGTTTGGTTTGCTCTACGATGCCTATTTTTGCAGGTTTCACTTCTTATGTCGTGTTAGTAACAAAGGCACTGTCCATCACTTATATTACTGGAAAAAATTGGATCAGTATGTTGTCTGAGTACAAGCTGAATCCCTATGATGAACTGTAGTTTGGTTTAACAAAAACGCCACAATTAGTCCTTCTCGCGTTTAAAAGAAATGAAGAAAAAAACTGGATCACGGTCACAGATCCTAGTCAAGTTAGAAAGCTGATCATAGCAGACCAGACACGATCGCCGCTGTCTCGCACAGATCGAGCACCGGCAGATGCTCTAGCACTGACAACGGCAGCAGCTCAGTCTGATCCAGCTGAGGATTGGGCACCGACCGCGTCAGCGGATCAGTCTGATCTACCGGAGGATCGGGCATCGACACCGGCACCTGCTCCGACACCGGCACCAGCTCTACAAGGAGCACCATCTCCGGCAGCAGCGGCTTCGGCACCTGCACCAACACTGGCACTTGCATCTGCTCTGGCCCGTGCAGTTGCACCGGCAACAGACTGGGCTGCAGTTCGCACTTCATATACCAAAGTCCTTACAAAAACTGACATGTCCACCTTCTTGGTAAGCATTGGCCGCCCAAGTGCTTCGTTCTTTTTTCTTTCCATGTTGTTTCACATGATTCACTGTGTTGATCTAACTGTTTGGGTATGTCTTCTTGTTTGCAAACAGAGAATTCCTAGAGCAACGAGGGAGTCCTTCAACAATCCGGGTGACCGCGGCCAAGTTTCTCTTACCATGCGCAGCCTTGGTGTGAATGAACCTGCTCAATATACCGTAAGTACAAAGGATGGTCACATGATGATTGATGCTATAGGATGGTCAAGGTTCAAATCTAAATCATATCTTGTGGTAGGGGATGATGTCAAAATCGAACTTTCTCGGCAAGGAGAGCTGGTCCAAATCAACTTTGAAATTAGCAGCACGCAACTGCCGATCTGATCTATCCTCCGAGAGATTTTGATGTAATAATCTGGCATGGTGAAACAAGTGTCCTGTGTGTATAAGTAGTACGACAGTATTATTTATCACATGGTATATCGTTGATAGAATTGCAACTCTGATTGCTGGTTAGGAACTGTCATTCGATTTCATTCCAATAGCTGATGTGCTTTATTCAATTTTGTGTATGCACCTTGCGACAGCATCTAAAACCAGCGCCGTACCGATCGCGTGCAATATGAAAAGCGCTGAGGTAGAACACATGGGCCCCCAAACATGCAGGGTCGGCCTCCGGCCCAAAGTCCAGAACCGTGAGCCTATCTGAGTATTATATTCTCAGCTGAACCCCCATAAAAAAAGCTGAACCCCCACAATGCCCGTGCGTTGCAGAGGGAGTATATTTCTCGGCAAGGTGAGCCTGTGATATAAAAGATTTGTATATTTCTTTACAGAGGGAGTATCTCTCTGTCAAAAAATATATTTATGTGTAACTAGTTACTCCTGTCTTTCTACTTCCTTTCGCTGATATGTGGGGCAACCGACAACGGGGTCCACGTGCCATATGCACAAATTAGAGTGCACAACTTCACGATAGACACACCCCGGTCATAGCGCCGCAGTAATGCCCAATGAGCCATCAAATCACAACCCCCCTTTCCAGCTTTAGCAGTAAGCTGGACGAACGAAGCGGCAATATTTCACTGGGCCTGAATCCCCTTCTCCCTCGTCTGCTTGTTCAGAGAAAACCCCCTCTCGGTGATTGCATAGGGTTTTCTCATGGAGAACCAGGTACGAATTCTTCATCCATCCCCGATAAACCCAAGTCCCTTGGTCGCAGGTAATCCTAGGATGGCAGCAGCCGCTGTTGATGCATTTTTCTTCCTACTAAATCTAGTGTGTTTCATTTGCAGTGCCCAAAGTGCAAGTACCCTACAAGTTTCTGCGCCCTCGGCGAGACGCCACACTTGTTCCTTCTCATCCTAACACATCATTTTGAAACGCGCACAGTATGTTCCTAGAATCCTCTTTTCTATCCGGGAGGGTGGGGCTTTTTTGAACATGTTGTGTTCTCATATTATTTTTCCTGCAGTGTATTATTTGCTCTGCCAGAACACATGTACTCAAGATGCTCGGCCTTGCCATAACTGAATACACTAGTTTATTGGTCACAGTGAAGACAAGCCATGGATATAAGTTCCGAATTGGGTTCATGAACCAAGAAGATCGCTGCTTTTTTTATGGACAAACTTGGATAAACTTTCTCAAGTGTTACAGACTAAAAGTTGGCGCACGAATGTTGATGGAAATAGCAGAACCTGGTCTCGTCTTCACTGCGATCTTCCACCCCGACGTCGTTCCAATTGTTCATCCATGTTAGTTTTGTATCTGGTTCTTGCTTGTTGCCTCGATTACTTCTTAATCCACCTATTCTGTCTAACTAATCACAATTTAACTTTAGAAGTAGCAACGAATCTCTCACGAAGATGCTACTTCTAACTAATATTTTCTTATAATTGGTGGCACGTGTAGGTTTTTTCAGAGTTAAGCAGTCTGCTCGTTTGTTACTCTGTAATAACTCGGCTGTTACTAATGGCACTGAAGTTGACTGGATCGACATCCACAAGTTCCTACACTTTATTGATCGTCTTGAGGTCCTTGTGGGGCGTTTCAATGGTGGAAGGCCATGTGGGATATGTGTGCCACTGTTGAACTCGTTGAACAGGTCCAACTGTGTCGAGAAACTTATGGTACGAGCTATTTTCTGTTATATATGTTGTTCATAAACTATTGCTTATACACAGTTTTACAACTGTGATCTTCTTGAAACAGGAACTGCCGAGCTCTATTGTTCCTATACAGATGCCTGACCATGGTCGGGTCAGACTTGCGCTTGGTCACAACATGATGTATATGTCAACCTACTCAATTCCCCTTGGAGGTGATAAAATACTTATTCATGGGTGGTCTCAAATAATGAGGGCCCGTCCATCCTGGAGAATAGAACAGAAGATTATGTTCATGCTTTTCCATGGCTCTAAAGCGAATATCCTATTTATTGACCACGTTGCAAGATGAAGCCGCTTTCAAAAGGTTGTGGATGCGCGGGGTGGCGCCTGGGCCTTGTCCTGGGGCTTGGCGGCCTCACCCTTGGTTAACTGTAGGCAAAGTAGCACTGTTCGAGACATGGTTTGTACGGTTGAACCTGTATAAGTACTCATACTGCTTTCAGCTATGGTTGTTAAGTGCGCCTGCTGGTTTCAGTTAAGGTTGTTAAGTACTCCTGCTGCTTTTACAGTCTGTCGTGTTTCTTCAGTCCTGTCTTCATCCAGCCACCAAAACCAAACCAGCACCGGCGGGGCCGCCTGCTTCCACCTCCCACGGCTGGTTGCGCCTCAGTGCATGCATCGCCGCCCCACCATCTCCTAAATCGTTAACGTCGACGTCCTCCGCGCGCTTTGGTGCGCTCGCCGCGGCGACGCCCTCTCGCCTTGTCAACATTGTCAACAAACAACAGGAATCGGTAGAAGTACATGGAGAGGATGACAGTAGGGGCCCACCACGTTAGTGTATGGAAAAATAAAATACTTCCTCCTAGTGTTTTCCTGACATCTGGGACCCATGACATTGTGAGTGTATATAGTCAATAGACAAGAGAACAGGACAAGATCGGCTGGCACCTGGGACGTAGCTACTCGAGCAGTATATTTTTGTTTGGTATTGTTGAGATGGAGCAGGGTTTGAACTGGGCTGTGGCCCGTCTGGCCCAGGCTTATATTTTATGTTCACCATGTGACCAGCCCAGCTATTTTTTCTTTGTGAAAATGAGCCCAGTTTATTTTTTCTAAAGAATACCCAATCCAGGACTACTTATTTTTCTACGCCCTGATGGGCTGCAACTCTTTCAAGACGCCTGCAAATCTTGAAAGTAATATGAAATGGGTTGTAAATATAAAAACAGATGACAAATTGGCAATTACTTTATAATTTCTGAATTTTATCACATTTCAGATTCCTATTTCACTGGGCATTAACCTAATTTAAATATATCCTCAAAGTACTTTAAATCTGGCTGGACATTTCAGTATTAAAAATAGTTTGGAACCCACAGAAATATGCGAAATTGGCCTTGGCCAACCAAAAAAAATGACTGCAATAAATTGCATAAGAAGTTTCCCTGAGCTATATATAAATTATTATATATAGCCCTGGTGCGCTCGGCGTGGCGTGGTCAACGTGGTCAAGGAACGGCTTGCATCGGACATGGACTGTACGTGGAGAGGCTGACAGCTGGGTCCACGGCCGCAGCAAGGAAGTGCCTCCTTATTACATGCAAAATAATTATTCCTCCACCTGACAGCAGGGACCCACCGGACGGGCAACCAGTATTTTGCAAAAAAATCGTTTCCCCTTGACTGTTGGGACCCACCGGACGGGCCACCGTATTTCGCGAAAAAAAAGTTCCCCCCGCTGTCAGCTCGGACCCACCGGAAGTGCCTCCTTATTACGCACAAAAAATGAATACTCCCCCGGCTAGCTGGGACCCACCTTGGTGGGAGGCTGACTTGTGGGCCTACTAAGTTGACGGGGACGAAGGGCTTTGTCAACTTAGTCAATATGAACGATTCTAGCTCCATTGACCGTACGATGTCCATCCAACGGCCGTAGTGCTTCTTCAACCTCTGGTCTTCTTGCTCCAGCCGCCCAAAGCAGCGCCGGTCGTGCCGCATGCTCCTGCCTCGGAGGCCTCACCACCCCCTACTATTCCCATCATTGGTCAGGCCCTACGGTGACGGCAGCCTCACACTGCAGCCGAACCAGTGAACCCTCGTACTCCTCTCCGCGTGCGCGCGGGCTTCCACTGTCGCGTCTTCCCCGGCTCCCCGTCGTCCCCTTCCTAGGCCTCACCGTCGTCCACCGCCCTGGTGCTGTCGGTGCGGCGTGGTCAACGTGGTCAAGGAACGACTTCCATCGGACGTGGACTGTACATGGAGAGGCTGACAGCTGGGTCCACGGCGGCAGTAAGGAAGTGCCTCCTTATTACGCGGAAAATAATGATTCCTCCACCTAACAGCAGGGACCCACCGGACGGGCCACCGTATTTCGCGAAAAAAACGTTTCCCCCCTGACTGCTGGGACCCAGCAGCTACACCTTCGCACGCAAGGAAGTGCGTCCAAGAAAAAAAACGTTTCGCCCCCCTGACTATTGGGACCCACTAGCTACATCTTCGCACGCAAGGAAGTGCGTCCGGGCAAAAAAAAACCAAAACGATTCGCCCCCCTGACTGCTGGGATCCACCAGCCCCCGACAGCTGGGACCCACCAGCTACATCTTCGCACGCAAGGAAGTGCGTCCGGGCAAAAAAAATGATTCGCCCCCTACCTGCTGGGACCCACCAGCTACATCTTCGCAGGCAAGGAAGTGCCTGGCAGTCGGGACCCACCTGGTCGAAGCGTACGTAGCGTTGACATTCTGGTCACGAACGTGTACGTACATACTGGTCGATGTAGAGGCGTGCACGTGTCGTAGTAGAGGCGCGCACGTGTCGTAGTAGAGGCGCGCACGTAGCATGTACACGTACATACAGCGGCCAGGGTGCAAGAAAGAAAATACGGCCACGTATGTGTACATACGGGCGGGGTCTCAAACGCCTACTCGCGCATACGTACAGCGAGGGCTCGTGTACTTGGCTGGGTCGGAACGGGGAAACATCATCGTCGTCGTGTTCATGGGTCGGAACGGAATGCATGGTCATGTTCATTGGGAGGGCTTGGATGGAAGAGGCGATGGAAACGAGGCCTGGCGTACCACACAACGGAGGAAACAGACCTCCTACGGTCGAAACGGGGGTCCTGTTGATCGGGTGGGGTGTGGCGTACCGCAAAACGGAGGAAACGGACCTCCTACGGTCGAAACGGGGGTCCTGTTGATCGGGAGGGGTGTGGCGTACCGCAAAATGGAGGAAACGGACCTCCTACGGTCGAAACGGGGGTCCTGTTCATCGGGAGGGGTGTGGCGTACCACAAAACGGAGGAAACAGACTTGTGTTGGAGCGCTACGGTTGAAATGGGGGTCCTGTTCATCGGGAGGGGTGTGGCGTACCGCAAAACGGGACTCCACGGGATACTGTTCATCTCCACCATCGACCCCCTCCAGCCTCCACGAGCTACTGTTCATCCACCGTCGACCTCCTCCAGCCTCCACGGGCTCCTGTTCATCCAGCCTCCACCGCGCGCTACTCCATCAGCTACTGTTCAACCACCCCTCCACCGTCTACTATTCATCCAGCCCTCCAAACCACGGGGTCCTGTTCAACCACCCCTCCACGGGCACCCCTCCACCATCTACTGTTCATCCTGCCCTCCACACCACGGGGTCCTGTTCATCCACCCCTCCATGGGCACCCCTCCATCGTCTACTGTTCATCCAGCCCTCCACCACACCACGGGGTCATGTTCATCCAGAGGCAACGCCACCGCTCACTGTTCATCAACCCCCCCCCACCCCGTAACGCTCACTGTTCATCCCATCGATCAGCTTCAGTTAGCAGCAGTGGCCAAGGAATCGCTCGATCGGGTTCAGTTAACAGCCATCGATCGATCGCTCGGGTTCAGTAACACGTAGTCTGCAGTGCAATCGCTCGGGTTCAGTTAGAGCCAATGCCTCGCACACACGTGCGTACGTGTATGAGAGAAACGCGTATCGCTCGGCCCCCGACCTCCCACCGTAACCGGGAACTCCCCGAAATTTTCCTCTCCCTCGCTTCTACCACGGTTTTTTCCGTCATGGACGGCCCAAAGAATGTCATGCAGTTGCGTCTCCGGCCCGCCCAGGACGGAAAGCCCATTTTCTGTCATGACTTTTCGTCATAGAAGTACGAGCCCACCACATCTATGATGATACCGGGTTTTTCACAATTATCGTCATAGAAGTTTCATATGTATGACAGAAAAAAAATCGTTCGGCCCAAAATGTCACGGATGTGTCTTTTTTTGTAGTGCCTCTTCGTGAGGGCGTAGTTGACGAGAGGCATAAGCAATCACTCTGCGCTCTTGCATTAGGACATAGCCTAATCCTTGACGGGAAGCGTCGCAATAAATGACGAAATCCTTCTTAGTGTCAGGTGGAGCAAGCACTGGGGCAGAAGTCAACTTGTCTTTGAGTGCCTGGAAACTTTCCTGACATTTGTCTGTCCATTGGAACTTGACACCCTTATGCAACAGGTTAGTCAGAGGCCTGGCAATCTTGGAGAAGTTCTCGACAAATCGATGGTAATAGTTGGCGAGTCCAAGAAAACTTCTGACTTGCTTGCCATTCTTCGGAGGAGTCCAATCGAGAATAGCCTGAACTCGTTCAGGGTTGACGGCAATACCATCCTTAGAGATGACATGCCCAAGATAGGTTACTTCGGGTAGCCAGAATTCACACTTGGAATACTTAGCGTAGAGTTGATACTCTCGAAGCTTTTTGTAGGATCGAAAGTATGTCTAGAGGGGGGGTGATTAGACTACTTGACGAAATAAAAACTTAACCTTTTCCCAATTTTAGTTCTTGGCAGATTTTAGCTATTTTAGGACAAGTCAAGCAATCATCACACAATTCAAGCAAGCATGCAAAGAGTTTGGGCAGCGGAAAGTAAAGCATGCAACTTGTGAGAATGTAAAGGGAAGGGTTTGGAGAATTCAAACGCTATTGAAGACACGGATGTTTTTCCCGTGGTTCGGATAGGTGGTGCTATCCTACATCCACGTTGATGGAGACTTCAACCCACGAAGGGTAACGGTTGCGCGAGTCCACACAGGGCTCCACCCAAGGGCAACGGTTGCGTGAGTCCACGAAGGGCTCCACCCACGAAGGGTCCATGAAGAAGCAACCACCCACAAAGGGTCCACGAAGAAGCAACCTTGTCTATCCCACCATGGCCATCGCCCACGAAGGACTTGCCTCACTAGCGGTAGATCTTCACGAAGTAGGCGATCTCCTTGCCCTTACAAACTCCTTGGTTCAACTCCACAATCTTGTCAGAGGCTCCCAAGTGACATCTAGCCAATCTAGGAGACACCACTCTCCAAGAAGTAACAAATGGTGTGTAGGTAATGAACTCCTTGCTCTTGTGCTTCAAATGATAGTCTCCCCAACACTCAACTCTCTCTCATAGGATTTGGATTTGGTGGAAAGAATATTTGAGTGGAAAGCAACTTGGGAAGGCTAGAGATCAAGATTCATATGGTAGGAATGGGATGTCTTGATCTCAACACATGAGTAGGTGGTTCTCTCTCAGAACATATGAGTTGGAATGGTGTGTGTGTTCTGATGGCTCTCTCACTGAATGAGAAAGAGGTGGAGGGGTATATATAGCCTCCACACAAAATCCAACCGTTACACACAATTTACCAATCTCGGTGGGACCGAATCAGAAAACTCGGTCTGACCGAAATAGTAAACCTAGTGACCGTTAGGAATTTCGGTGGGACTGACATGCAACTCGGTAGGACCGATTCGGTTAGGGTTTGGGCATAACGTGATCTCGGTGAGACCGATTACACAAACTCCGTGGGACCGAATTTGGTAATTAGCTAACCAGAGAGTTGGTCAGGCAAACTCGGTGGGACCGATTTGCTCTTTCGGTGAGACCGAGTGGAACTCGGTGAGACCGAAAAGTTACAAAGGGGAAACACTGAGTTTACATTGCAATCTCGGTGGGACCGATTCGCTCTTTCAGTGGGACCGAAAAGTTACGAAAGGGAAACAGAGAGTTTGCAACCCCATCTCGGTGGGACCGAGATCCTTATCGGTAGAACCGAATTGCTAGGGTTTGGCAGTGGCTAATGACAAGTGAAACTCGGTGGCGCCGGATAGGAAGAATCGGTAGGACCGAGTTTGGCTTAGGGTTTAGGTCATATGTGGATATGGGAAAGTAGTTGAGGGTTTTGGAGCATATCACTAAGCACATGAAGCAAGAGGCTCATTAAGCAACACCTCATCCCTCCTTAATAGTATTGGCTTTTCCTATGGACTCAATGTGATCTTGGATCACTAAAATATAAAATGAAGAGTCTTGAGCTTTTGAGCTTGAGCCAATCCTTTGTCCTTAGCATTTTGAGGGTTCCACTTTCACATCCATGCCATGCCAATCATTGAGCTTTCCTGAAATAATCATCTTGGAATAGCATTAGCTCAATGAGCTATATGTTGTTATGAATTACCAAAACCACCTAGGGATAGTTGCACTTTCAATCTCCCCCTTTTTGGTAATTGATGACAACATATAGATCAAAGCTTCGACAAATTATAATAAGCAAGAATTATATTGTCGCTTTGAGAAGTATGTGTTAAGTAAGAGCTCCCCCTAAATTTGTGCATATTTAAAATTTGCTTTGGACTGCAAATGCACAAAGAGTTAGAGTCATGGGTTACTCTTCCATGTCACATACATCTTGGTGGAGCGCTCAAAATGATAAGAATGAAATACATGCACTCATCACCAAGAATAGTGAATGATCACACAAGATAGATAGGATAATAGCATTAAGCAAGCATTAAGTGTAGCTTATGATCAAACACATGATCATCAATGTCTCACAAGCATAAGGACGTAGTTTCTCACACACAAGCAAACAAGGTTGAAAAAAACACCAAATAAAGCAAGAGAGAAAAGCACACTCTCTCTCTCGAAGCCTATGATCTATACATCTTCTCCCCCTTTGGCAACAAGTTACCAAAAAGTTCCTAGAAAATGCATAGCACTAGATCGACGCTCAGGCTTGATCTTCAGGTGGTGGTGGAGTCCGGACACTCCAAGGACGAAGGCTTCGGTAGATGCTGAAGTAGTCGCTGGAGTTGGAGCTGAAGTAGATGCTGGAGCTGGTGGAATTGAGGTTGTAGTTGGTGCTGAAGTGGTGGCTCTGGTGTCAGCAACTGGCACGGCAGATGACCTCGGGCCTCGTGGCACTCTGGCAAAGGTATGAGTGGTAGTCCTGCCTCTCCTCTCCTGCATGTCCTCCTGGAGCTGCTCCACTGCAGACTGAACTTCTGTTACCTTGACATCCAAGTCATAGAACTTTTGTTCCATGATTCTCTCTAGGCTCTGCTGATTCTGAGTGAGAGTGGCCAGACTTTGCTCAATCCTCAGCGTGGATGCAATCAAGTAACCAAGCTGCTCTTGTTTAGTCTTCAAGAAGTATTCAAATGCCTCCTCTTGGGTAGGCATCTTGGCAGCTTTCTCCTTCTTTGCCTTCTCCTTCTTTGCAAATGCTTGAGCAGATGATGGTTCATTCTCAGTCATAACAACTTCATTGTCCTCGAAATCTGGACGGACGGGCAGGTGTTCCTTATCCAACAAATATACGCCCGTGCCCATCTTGGAGTTGATGAGCTCCTGAATCTGAGGGGCATATCCACAGCTCCTCTTCTGATCTACCGCAGTCCTTTTGATCGTTTCCGCTATGAGGCTCATAACTTTGAATTTTTGAGGCATGTCAAAAACATGAAGCAAATTGATCGTGTGACCTCTGATCATCTTGTGATCTCCAGATTTGGGCAGAAGGGTGTGCCTAAGGATCCAGTTGATCGTAGACAATCCTGAGAGCAGATAATGCACTGAGCCAAACTTGAACGTGTCAAGTGCTTCATTCGGAATCTCCTTGTACATGTTGGACATGGAGTTGTGGTCCATCTTTTTCTTGGCATAAATGTCCAAGTCATCTGCTTGCTCCTCTGGGGCATTGATTAGCTTCGCCCATTCCTCAACAGTAGAGTTGTACCTTGTACCTTCTGACATCCATGTGATCCTGCCATCCGGATAAAAGTGTGTTGTGGAGTAGAATTGCATGATCAGTTCCTCGTTCCACTTTGTGAGCTTCTGCCCAACAAAGTCCTCTACTCCGCACGCCTTGAAGCTGTCCTGAACTCCTGGGTAGTACTCTTCATTGTCCTTGATATAGGTCCAGTCGACCCATCTCATGTCACATACGATTGGCTTCTTGTCAAGTAGCACTGTCTCATAGAAATCTTACTGCTCCTTGGTATGAAATCTGTAGTCCACTGCAGTCCTTCTCCTAGAAGCATATGGGTCTACTTCTCTCCACTTCCTGAGCCCTGAGTCTCTCCTGAGCTTCATATCCTCAGCCACAGGATGAGCATCGTTGTGGTCTGGATCTTGGGCTTGAGCTTCCGAAGGACATTCTCTTCCTCATCCTCAGCAACAGTCTCAGGCACTGGGGCCTTGTTCTTCTCAGCTGCAGGAATGCTCCGTGTGTTCCTCTTTGGTGCACTCTTAGGCTTAGATGCAGCCTTAGGTGCTTCCTTGGGCTTGGATGTAGCTCCCCCTGACCTTATGGCATCTCCCAAAAGATTGGCTGCCTTGGGCGCTGGTGCAGCTGCCTCTTCTTCCTCCTCCTCTTCTACCATGATGGAGGCTTTCCCAAGCACTTTGGCTACAGTCTTCTTCACTCTTTCTTTCCTCTTCTTGCCCTCAGCTGCAACGAGCTCAATGGGAGCAGGATTCTCAGTTGAGGCTCTAGCCTTTGACATGGGTTGCCTGCCTGCTGGCCTCTTGATTTTCAGGCCTGGCTTTGAGCCTTGAGCTGGCTCAACTCTCTTGGAGGTGGCCTCTTCCTCTGCCACATAGTCCTCATCTTCAGAATCTGAGGTTTTCTTCTTCCTTTGTCTCGTGGCAGCTTTTGGCAAATTGCTATGAGTGCTCCTGCTGCCTTCATCAGATGAACTGGAGGGACTAGTGCCCTCACTCATCACCACTTGCTGCTCTGACAGATTCTGGCTATCACTCTGGTCTGACATGCTGCAAACTGACTGCTGACCCTGTGAATAGATTATAGAAGAGATAGAGTGGATGAGCATCACAAAATACAGAGATTTTTGCAAAAAGAATGATCCAAAAACTTAGTTTTGGTTTCCCACTGAAATCATCTCGGATCTACCGATTTTCAAACTCGGTGATACCGAAGCAGTTTTGGAACCTAAACTAGTGAACTCGGTCAGACCGAGTCACAGTTCGGTGGCACCGAGACTACTAGGGTTTCACTGAGTTCCAAAATCGGTCACACTGATAGTAATTCTCGGTCAGACCGAGTTTTACTTGTGCAATGGCATAAGCCAAATGGGTGGGACCGAGTTTTTCAACTCGGTGGGTCCGAGATGGTTTCGGCGGAAACCTAAACCTAGAATTTTCGAATCAAACCTAATCTATGAGCGTTTTGACTGGATAGAAGTTTATCAAACGTGGCCAGAAACAATGTGATCACAATGTGCTAGGAATCAGATTGAGGAATAGCACAAAGATCAAGTCCATACCCTAGTTCGGCGGGGACTTGCTACAGCGGCAACGGCTGGGCAGAAATCCCGTTGACGGCGACGGAGACCAGCGACTGGAGGCTGCTGGCGGCGAGAAGACGATCCGGAGACCTTGGGGGCAGAGCAGGCTATCGCGCGGGCGAAGTGGTTTGGAGAAATTTCCAAATTTTGCCCGTGACTATATATAGCCCGACCCTGTCGGTGTGACCGAGTGGAACAACTCGGTGGCACCGAGATTCATAACTGCATGCAGTTACTGAAACTCGGTGTGACCTAAAAGTTCAAATCGGTTGCACCGAGATTGAAAACCTAGATCAACTTAATGATCTCGGTAGGACCGAAAGTGGAGTATCCGTCAGACTGAGAATCATAAAGAGGTTTTGGAAGTTTAAGTCTATGACGAATCGGGGACTCCGAGCGCTCCTCACACAGAGTGGTTCGAATTTGACTTGATCAAATTTTGTGATGCAGCATGAATAGAGTTTGAGACGAGAAAAGCATAGATAGCTAGAGGAGGTTCTTAGGCATTCTTGTCCATCCACTTGGCAAAAGAAGATAAAGCCGAACAATCAAAGAAACAAGTGGATGTCCTCGAATGAGTAAAATATGCAATCAGCATGCTCACACAATAAGATAGCAAATGAAATATGTGGCAAAGCATGCACAACCAATTCTAGCATCTATCAAGCAATTTGCGATGACTAGGTCATCTATATATGAGTATATTGACTTAGGAGTCAAGTGAGAACACTTGATCGTAGGTCATACCCATCGTTTAAGCTCAAGTGGGGTTACCACTTTTACATAAAGCATTGTTTTGTTCACATCTTTAGAGTTGCTTTAGCTCAGTCTTAGAGTAAAGCTCCCCCTAGATGTGATATCCCCCTTAAGAGGGATGAACTAACCTTGGGTTTTGTCGATGATGACTTCATGTAGACATTGAAGATGTGGATGCTCAATGTTGATGTAGATCTCTTGGAGCTATCCATTTGAGTGAATTCCACTTTCAATACCTACATGGGTTAGTCCCACAAGGAACAAACAAGGATATCCATAGACATAGAGTGATGCACACAAAAGATGATGTCCATGAACACTTTTAGGTTACCTTGTCCCTTGTCTTACCAACAAGAGGGTTTGTGACTCCTTGAACTAGTGCAAGATGTGGAAGTTGATTGCACTTGTTCTTGCCAAAATGATAAGAGTGAAGTATGTTGGCGGAGTCACCCTCAAGAACTCTCTAGTTCTTCTTCTTTTGGATCCACATCATCTTGATGGGAATCCTTGGAGTTGTAGTCGTACTTGTTGAAGTGGAACTTGAGGTAGTCTTGGGAATCCACTTGACTAAGGTCTTAGGATCTTCTTCAAATGCATCAATTTCTTCTTGAAGCTTGTCCTTGCCTTTTTGCTCGTAGTCTTGTGGTGGAAGATCATCTTGAGCTTGTGTCCCCTTGAAAAACTTCTCTTGTTGAGGGACAAACTTTGTCTTGGGGTATTGATCTTCTTCCCATTCAACTCCATTGGCATTGAACTTTCGTTCAAAACCAATACCTTGATTCTTCCGGTGCATTCCTTGCTTGCGCACAATTTCCTCGAATTGCTTACTCCCGGCAAGGCTTTTGTACACTCCTTTCTCTATAATTCCCTTCAATAAGCTATTTTCTTGCTCAAGTGTAACTTGGCTAAGAGAATCATTAGTGGAATCAAGAGAACTACTAGAAGCAACAATATTGGATTTAGCATGATCATTGTTACTACTAGCGGAAGAATCTTTCTTGTTAGATTTGACTTGAGGCATGTAAGTTGATAAGAGTAAACGCTTGGCAATGTAAGAAGAACTTTTCTTGCGGAGATCATCATTGATTGCCTTTAAGAACTC
This sequence comes from Triticum aestivum, assembly GCF_018294505.1. NCBI lineage: Eukaryota > Viridiplantae > Streptophyta > Magnoliopsida > Poales > Poaceae > Triticum > Triticum aestivum. The sequence goes on from NC_057806.1 coordinate 185,940,543, forward strand.
ATGCTCTTGCTCAAGATTGAGCTTTTCAAAGCGTAGCTTCTCATGAGCTCTCAAAAGTTCTCGATGATCTTCGAAGATAGTGTCATGAGCTAACTTAAGAGTTTTTAGTTCTTTAGTTAGAGCCTCAATCTTCTCCTTATCATTGTCATTCGTTTTATCTTGATTAGCATGATTAATTGGTCTTTCATCATAGTATTCATCACTAGAGTCGTCACCAAGCAAATCATCACCTAACAAGTCATCTTCATCACTATTGAAATCAACATACTCGGGGTGTGTTACCTTAGGACCTTTGGCCATGAAGCATCTTCCAATTCCTTCATTTGGTGAGTCAAATATGTCGTAGGAGTTGGTTGACACAAGTGCTAGACCGGCAACACCTTCATCTTGAGTATCTTCGGAGTCGGAGTGATAACTTCTCTCGGAGTGGCTGTAGGAGTCGGAGCCGGATACCCATTCACCAACATGAGCTTGATGTCTTCGTCTTGTGTAGCTCCTTGATGATTTTTCCTTCCTTTCTGAATCCTTGCTTCTCCGTGAGTATCTTCGTTCATAACGATCATCTCTACTCCTTCTCTCTCTTGGTGGTGATCCTTTGCTTCTTCTTTTTGGAGAATCTTCTCTTCTCTTGTAGGGAGCCGTACACTCGTTGGAATAGTGTCCGGGTCTTCCACAGTTGTAACAGTTTCTCTCTCGACTAGAAGATCTTTTGTCATTGTAGGACCTTGACTTGGAGCTTCTATCTTTGCTTCTACTCTTGTAGAACTTGTTGAAGTTCTTCACCATTAAGCTCAATTCTTCATTGAAGTCTTGTTTCTCACTTGATGATGTAGGGGCTCCACATGAGGCTTTATAGGCACCACTTGACTTGTTGTGAAGTTCCTCTTTATCCTTAAGTGACATCTCATGAGCAACAATTCTTCCAATCACTTCCGTTGGCTTGAGATCTTTGTAATTGGGCATCATTTGGATCAATGTGCACACGGTATCATATTTTCCATCCAAGGCTCTTAGGATCTTCTTGATGATGAATCTATTGGTCATCTCTTCACTTCCTAAGCCGGCAATCTCATTTGTGATGAGAGCAAGCCTAGAGTACATTTCAGCGACACCTTCACCATCCTTCATCTTGAACTTGTCAAGTTGGCTTTGAAGCACATCCAACTTGGATTCCTTGACGGAGTCGGTACCTTCGTGCATATCAATCAAGATGTCCCAAATTTCCTTTGCATTCTCAAGGCGGCTGATTTTGTTGAATTCTTCTGGGCATAATCCGTTGAAGAGAATATCACAAGCTTGAGCATTGTATTGCAACATCTTCAACTCATCCGCGGTAGCTTCACGGTTTGGTTCTCTCCCATAAAAGAAGTCACCTTGCAAACCAACACACACAATAGCCCAAACAGCGGGCTTATGTCCAAGAATATGCATTTTCATTTTATGCTTCCAACTAGCAAAATTAGTACCATCAAAGTAAGGACCTCTACGGTGATAATTTCCCTCGCTAGACGCCATACTCTCCTAGGTTGTGAAACCAAGGCTATGACCACCAAAAGCTATGGAGATCAAGCAAATGGAGACCAAAGCTCTGATACCACTTGTAGGATCGAAAGTATGTCTAGAGGGTGGGTGATTAGACTACTTGACGAAATAAAAACTTAACCTTTTCCCAATTTTAGTTCTTGGCAGATTTTAGCTATTTTAGGACAAGTCAAGCAATCATCACACAATTCAAGCAAGCATGCAAAGAGTTTATGGGCAGCGGAAAGTAAAGCATGCAACTTGCGAGAATGTAAAGGGAAGGGTTTGGAGAATTCAAACGCTATTGAAGACACGGATGTTTTTCCCGTGGTTCGGATAGGTGGTGCTATCCTACATCCACGTTGATGGAGACTTCAACCCACGAAGGGTAACGGTTGCGCGAGTCCACACAGGGCTCCACCCAAGGGCAACGGTTGCGCGAGTCCACGAAGGGCTCCACCCACGAAGGGTCCACGAAGAAGCAACCACCCACAAAGGGTCCACGAAGAAGCAACCTTGTCTATCCCACCATGGCCATCGCCCACGAAGGACTTGCCTCACTAGCAGTAGATATTCACGAAGTAGGCGATCTCCTTGCCCTTACAAACTCCTTGGTTCAACTCCACAATCTTGTCGGAGGCTCCCAAGTGACACCTAGCCAATCTAGGAGACACCACTCTCCAAGAAGTAACAAATGGTGTGTAGGTAATGAACTCCTTGCTCTTGTGCTTCAAATGATAGTCTCCCCAACACTCAACTCTCTCTCATAGGATTTGGATTTGGTGGAAAGAATATTTGAGTGGAAAGCAACTTGGGAAGGCTAGAGATCAAGATTCATATGGTAGGAATGGGATGTCTTGATCTCAACACATGAGTAGGTGGTTCTCTCTCAGAACATATGAGTTGGAATGGTGTGTGTGTTCTGATGGCTCTCTCACTGAATGAGAAAGAGGTGGAGGGGTATATATAGCCTCCACACAAAATCCAACTGTTACACACAATTTACCAATCTCGGTGGGACCGAATCAGAAAACTCGGTCTGACCGAAATAGTAAACCTAGTGACCGTTAGGAATTTCGGTGGGACTGACATGCAACTCGGTAGGACCGATTCGGTTAGGGTTTGGGCATAACGTGATCTCGGTGAGACCGATTACACAAACTCCGTGGGACCGAATTTGGTAATTAGCTAACCAGAGAGTTGGTCAGGCAAACTCGGTGGGACCGATTTGCTCTTTCGGTGAGACCGAGTGGAACTCGGTGAGACCGAAAAGTTACAAAGGGGAAACACTGAGTTTACATTGCAATCTCGGTGGGACCGATTCGCTCTTTCAGTGGGACCGAAAAGTTACGAAAGGGAAACAGAGAGTTTGCAACCCCATCTCGGTGGGACCGAGATCCTTATCGGTAGAACCGAATTGCTAGGGTTTGGCAGTGGCTAATGACAAGTGAAACTCGGTGGCGCCGGATAGGAAGAATCGGTAGGACCGAGTTTGGCTTAGGGTTTAGGTCATATGTGGATATGGGAAAGTAGTTGAGGGTTTTGGAGCATATCTCTAAGCACATGAAGCAAGAGGCTCATTAAGCAACACCTCATCCCTCCTTAATAGTATTGGCTTTTCCTATGGACTCAATGTGATCTTGGATCACTAAAATATAAAATGAAGAGTCTTGAGCTTTTGAGCTTGAGCCAATCCTTTGTCCTTAGCATTTTGAGTGTTCCACTTTCACATCCATGCCATGCCAATCATTGAGCTTTCCTGAAATAATCATCTTGGAATAGCATTACCTCAATGAGCTATATGTTGTTATGAATTACCAAAACCACCTAGGGATAGTTGCACTTTCACTTTTCCAGCACAAGACAAAGATGTTCAGCATGTTCTTCTTTGTTCTTGGAAAATACAAGGATATCATCCAGATAAACCACGATGAACTTGTCGAGGTAATCCATGAATATATAGTTCATCAGACGAGAGAAGGTGGCGGGAGCATTCGTTTAGCCGAATGACATGACGGTGTACTCGTATGATCCATACCGAGTCACGAAGGCAGTCTTTGGGATATCCTCTTCACGAGCACGGATCTAGTGGTAACCCAACCTCAAGTCGAGTTTGGAGAACACTAATGAACCAGCCAGTTGATCAAAAGATCACTGATCCGAGGGAGGGGATATTTGTTTTGAATAGTGGCTTGGTTAATAGGAAGATAGTCTTGGACTAAACGGTTCGTCCCATCCTTCTTCTTAACAAAGAGAGAAGTTGCTCCCCAAGGAGAGCAACTAGGGCGAATGAAACCTTTGCTAAGAGATTTGTCGATTTCCTCCTCAAGCTAAATGAGTTCATGCGGCAGCATCTTGTAGGGTCGTTTGGCTATAGGAGTGGTGCCTAGTTTCAAGTCGATGATGAATTCAACATCTCTAACATGGGGAATCCATGGAAGTTCTTCCAGAAAGATGTCTTGGGATTCGCGAACAACGGGAATGTTTTCAATCCCCTCGAGTGGTGCAGCATTCAATGCATTCAAGGCATAAAGCCGTGCCTCGGCATTCTAAACCAGATGAGCTTGGTAAGTACTTATTTCATCAGAAGGGTGTATCAGATGGACGGTCTTAGTGGCGCAAACTATAGAAGCAGTATGCGCTTTCAACCAATCCATTCCCAGAATGAGATCAATGCTACATGACTTCAGTATGATGGGAGAGACAAGGAATTCCAGTCCTTCGATTTCAACGGGGACATCGTTGCAAATCATGGAGGTCCTACATTGGCCCGCGGGGGTGTGTACTAATAGCGAAGCGTTCATGTCTTTGCTTTTAATGCCATGCATGAATGCAAAATCCTCTGTCATGAATGAATATGATGCACCTGTATCAAATAAAACGGATGCTGGTACGGAATTTACGAGGAGTGTACCCATCATGGTAGCAGGCTGGTCTAGAACTTCATTGAGATCAACGTGGTTGGCATGAACACGACCATAAGACCTGGCATTGTTGTCGCAAGGCTGGTTGCTTCCACGGCCAGCTGCGGGAAGGGCCAGTTGATTCTGATTCTGATGGCAGTCTCTGGCACGGTGACCTGGTTGACCACACTTGTAGCAGAGACCATTATTAGGAGTGGGAATAGGAGCTCGGGGTGGTTGAGCTGGAAGTCTTGGTTGCCTAGTTGGTGGGGGAGGCAGATGCGGTGCAACATAGGACTGCCTTGGAGCAGGTGCAGTTGGCTGGTACATGCTGTTGGGAATCCATATCCTACGCTTCTGCGAGGACGGGCCCAAAGATGAGCATGTGTCACGGTTGCGCCTGTGATAGCTCTTGTGTTCCTGCAGACCAGTTTCGACATTGATGGCCTTGTTCACCAAGGTGGCGAAATCAGCAAAAGTCATGCACTAGAAGTGCGAGCTTGATGTCAGCTTGGAGGCCATCACGGAACTTCTCCTGTGTGTGTGCATCAGTTGCAATGTCTTCTTCAGCATCGCGAGACAAGTCCAGAAACTCCCGCTGATAAGCTTCCACAGTTTTGTTGCATTGGGTGAGGTTGCGAAACTCGCGCTTCTTCCGGTCCATGACCCCCTGAGGAATGAAGCGGGCACGGAAAGCAGCTTGGAAGTTTGGCCAGGTGATGATTGTTCCAACCAGCAGAGTACGCCTGTGGCTGTCCCACCATTGAGCAGCGGGTCCTTTCAGGAAAAAGGAAGCAAAGGTGACATAGCTGGCAAGGGCTACATCAGCAGACTCCATCTCATAGGTGATGTCATGGAGCTAGTCATCAGCATCCAGGGGCTAAGTTGAGCTGCGGTACACAGTTGGGTTGAGGTGCATGAAATCCTGCAGAGTCACTTGGGCTGGCTGCTAGTTCATATTGGGGCGAGGAAACTAAGCCATCATATTTTCCATGAATTGGCAGTTCAGCTCGAACTGTTGGATCATACCAGCCATGTACTCAGGCGGCGGTGGGGCATGGCCACCACGACCACGACCACCTGGTCTAACCATCCTGCTAAAATATAACAGGGGTAATTCAGCATCGAGAAAGTTGCAAAGACAAAAATCATTCACCATGAAGCATGCACAATGAAGGAAGCATGATAGATACTACATAGTAGTCGACATATCTTACAAAAGGAATCATGCATAGAGTTCGGTACATAGAGTTTAGTACATAGACTAAGAACATCATAGGCGGCACGTAGGCTCGCAGCGAATGCATCTAACACTAACAAGCAAGCCTACATCATTCCCAGGAGGAACTGCGGAGGTAGGTGTAGCCTGACAGCTGGTAGTGACGCGACGGGAAGTCCTCCATGTTAGTAGCCTGGGGTCCGCGGATACTCTGGTGCAGAACCCTACGCGCAGGTGGCAGAAGAGGACCAAGTGCGGGAGAGTAGCCTCCCACATCTGGCCAGCCGACACCCTGGGGCATCACGGTCCTTGCAGGGTAGCTCACAGAACACGATAGATCACCAGATCGGACAAAGGGGTGCATCAGCGTCAGAGCACGGTAAAGGTGCTGACGGGTGGTGTACAACTCGTGGCGAAGAGCTCGGTTAGCTCTATCCAGCCCATCAGCATGCAGAACCAGGTTCTTGTGATAGAAGGGCTCTCGGGTGACAGTGGAGTAGGCAGCAGTGTAGTACCCCTCCGCACCAACATCGGATGCGATAACAATGTGCCTGAAAGGGGAGGTGTCCAACTCTCGATACTCTCCACGAAGACGTGTCAGAGCAGCATAAGCAGCATCGTGGACTGCCATGTCGATAGTCACTCCAACACCATGAGCAGTGTGCAACACGGTAGTGGAGTCGTACTCCCGAGAGTAGAGGTGGACGATGGCACGGTACTACTCCTGGTTAAAGTCCTGGTACTCCTTGTAGATGGTGTACTCAGGGTGCCAGCGATAACCCAGATAGGTCATCATCTCAACCAACACACCAGGTGATCCTGAGGCACCAATGGCTGTCGTGTGGCGCATGACCTGCCTCGTGGGTTCCATCTGAAAACAAAGATGTTTCAAAGGAGTCAAATGACAATGTGGATAATGTTCAATATACTACTCTAAGGAATAGCTACGGCTTATCCAACTTTGGGGTGAATGTGGTCATGGGATCCTAATGTTAGAGTTAGTAAATTCTTTTAGCCCGAGTAGAAGAAAGTTCAGAGTCCCAGAGTAAGGATCGAGGAGTAAAAGATCCTAATACCACCCAAATGGCGACGTGGGCCCGTAAGACACACATCCATATTAGTAAAAAGTTTTGCAATGTCTAGACTCGACTTCAGCCAAGGAGTGTGGAAGGGGATTCCGACAGGCAGTCGGCTTTGATACCAACTTGTGACGCCCCCGATTCAATCATACACGCAAATGTGTACGGTCAAGATCAGGGACTCACGGGAAGATATTACAACACAACTCTACAAATAAAATAAGTCATACAAGCATCATATTACAAGCCAGGGGCCTTGAGGGCTCGAATACAAGAGCTCGATCATAGACGAGTCAGCGGAAGCAACAATATCTGAGTACAAACATAAGTTAAACAAGTTTGTCTTAAGAAGGCTAGCACAAACTGGGATACAGATTGAAAGAGGCGCAGGCCTCCTGCCTAGGATCCTCCTAAACTACTCCTGGTCATCGTCAGCGGCCTGCACGTAGTAGTAGGTACCTCTAGTGTATTAGGAGTCGTCGTCGATGGCAGCGTCTGGCTCCTGGACTCCGTCGTCTGGTCGCAACAAACGGGTATAGAAAGGGGGAAAAGGGGGAGCAAAGCAACCGTGAGTACTCATCCAAAGTACTCGCAAGCAAGGAGCTACACTACATATGCAATGTATCAAATGAAAGGGGTAATATAGGAGGACTGAACTGCAGAATGCCAGAATAAGAGGGGGATAGCTAGACCTATCGAAGACTACGCTTCTGGAAACCTCCATCTTGCAGCAGAAGAAGAGAGTAGATGGTAAGTTCACCAAGTATCACCGCATAGCATAATCCTACCCGGTGATCCTCCCCTCGTCACCCTGTGAGAGAGCGATCACCGGTTGTATCTGGCACTTGGAAGGGTGTGTTTTATTAAGTATCCAGTTCTAGTTGTTATAAGGTCAAAGTACAACTCCGGGTCGTCCTTTTACCGAGAGACATGACTATTCGAATAGATAAACTTCCCTGCAGGGGTGCACCACATTTCCCAACACGCTCGATCCCCTTTGTCCGGACACACTTTCCTAGGTCATGCCCGGCCTCGGAACACGTCGCAGCCCCACCTAGGCACAACAGAGAGGTTAGCACGCCAGTCTAAATCCTATGGCGCAGGGGTCTGGGCCCATTTCCCATTGCACACCTGCATGTTGCGAGGGCGCCCGGAAGCAGACCTAGCCCCCTTAATACAAGAGCAGGCTTACGGTCCAATCCGGCGCGCGCCGCTCAGTCGCTGACATCACGAATGCTTTGGCTGATACCACGACATCGAGTGCCCATAACTATTCCCGCATAGTTGGTTAGTGTGTATAAGCCAGCGGCCAGACTCAGATCAAATACCTAGATCTCATTAAGCGTGTTATTTTCAAATAACCGCGGATGCCGACCAGGGCCAGGACCACCTCTCTCCTAGGTGGTGTCAACCTACCCTGTCGCTCCACCACAAAGATCCACTCAGAGGGTCATCGGGACAAACGTCCTTTCGGACCCAATCCATGAATCAATCGCGGGTACTCTTCGAGCCGACCCGTCTTTAGTCTCCACAACTATCATATATTAAGTAAGAGTATATACCCGTGATCACTTCCCGAGTGATCACGGCCCGATAGTATAGCATGGCAGACAGACAAGAATGTAGGGCCACTGATGATAAACTAGCATCCTGTACTAAGTATTTAGGATTGCAGGTAAGGTATTAATAACTATAGCAACAATGACATGCTATGCATCAGGATAGGATTAATGGAAAGCAGTAACATGCTACACTACCCTAATGCAAGCAGTAGAGAGAAGAATAGGTGATATCTGGTGATCAAGGGGAGGGGCTTGCCTGGTTGCTCTGGCAAGTAGGGGTCGTCAACAACGTAGTCGACCGGGGCACTAGCAGCAGCGTCAGTCTCGGTGTCTAGCGAGAGAAGAGGGGGAAGAAACAATAAATATAAAGCAAACATATGCGTGACGATGCATGACATGTCAAAGTGCGGCGCTAGGTGTGCCCTAACACGGTAGAAGGTGATACCGACGAAGGGGGGAAACATCCGGGAAAGTATCCCCGGTGTTTCGCATTTTCGGTCGGATGAACCGGAGGAGAAAGTTGCGTGTTTGCTAGGCTAGGGATGTGTGGTGGACGAACGGGCTGCTTATTCGGATTCGTCTCGTCGTTTTGAGCAACTTTCATGTACAAAATTTTTCCATCCGAGCTACGGTTTATTTTATATTAATTTTAAAATATTTAAATTATTTTCAGGATTTATTTAATTATTTTAATTTAACATTATCCAGAATAGTGTTTGTTGACGTTAGCATGACGTCAGCAATCAACAAAGATGTTGATTGGGTCAAACTGACATGTGGGTCCCACATCTCATACTCTGTTAACTAAGTAACTAAATTAATTAGTTTAATTAGCAGATTAGTCAGGTTAATTAAATAATTAGTTAATCTAATCAGGATTAGTTAAGTTAATTTATTCTTTAATTAATTAATTTAGTTATTTTTTTCATTAAACGTTCTGGGCTAGGCCCCACATGTCATTGGGCCAGGGGGCCATAACGGTTCGGGCGTGCGAGCGCGCACCCCGTATCCACCCGGGAGGGGCTATGGGCGCCTGGGCGGCGCTTCCCGCAGGGGGTGCGGCGGGGCGAGGCCGCTGGGCGACGGCCAGCGTGCGCCAGCGCGACCATGGCGGGGTGGGGCCGTAGCGACCGGACCACCGCGGGGCCGTGGAGGGTGCGACCGGACCACCGCGGGGCGGTTCGGCAAGTAGTGGCGCTGCTGGGCGGCGGAGGTGGCTGTGGCAGAGCTGCGCGGTTGCGGGCACGCGTGTGTGAGGAAGATCGGGGCGACGAGGTAGCTGCGGCGTCGACGAGGAAGGGCCGCGCGCGCAGGGCGAGCGATGGCGGCGGCGATGGCGATGCGAGCGTGAGGCGCAAAAGGGGGGCGAGCGGCAGGCTGCGGGCACGAGCACGACAGTAGCAGAGGGAGCAGGGCGGCGCGTGGCAAAGGGAGGCCACGGTCGGAATAGTCGACGAGGCGGAGCGCGGGCGAGGAGTGGTGCGGGCCGGGACGTTGTAGGCGCCGGGGCGGTGCGCTTGCGCACGGTAGACGGCCAACGGGCGTGGGGGGTGACCGCGGGCGCGGAAGCCGGACGGCACCGGTGGGCGCGGGCAGCGCGATGGCTAGGGGCGCGCGGGGCGATGGCCGGTACGGGGACAGGGGGAGTGCGTCCAGGGAAGGCGCTGGCCGTGGCGAGCAGCAACGCAGCATGCAGCAGCGCACGGGGGCAGCGGGCGCGCGGGAGAGACAGAGAGGAGGGAGTGGAGGCTGTGGCCTCACCGGGTTCGTAGGGTCAGGGGCAACGGGGGGCGAGGAGGAGGGCGGAGATGACGTGGCAGAGAGGAAGTAGGTCGGCGAGGAGGAGGAGGCAGGCCGATGAGGTGGCGCGGGCTTTGGACGGCGGCGTCCTGGCGCGGGGCCACGGTTGGCGCGGCGAGCCCCATCCGATCTGGATCGGGGGGCAAACGACATGGGGGAGGTGTGGGGGTGTAGGTGGGGTTGACCAGGTGGAGTGGGGGTTATGGACAGGGAGTGGGGGTGGATGGGCCGGCCGGCTGGGCCAAGGCCTAGTTGGGTCGGTTGGTTCGGTGGCCGGCTGGGCCGAACGGCCCAGTTGGCCAAGGGGTTTCTTTTTTTATTCTTTTTTTCTTTCTTTCTTTTATTTATTTTCTTTTCTGTTTTATTTCAATTTAAATTATTTAGGCCTTTTCTAAAAATGTGTATTCTGCACGATAATTACCTAGGCATTTAACTGCACACTCCGAACATTTTTATTTTAACGTTTGAAAACTTCTGTTGTTTGCCATAATTTTGAATTTGAATTTTGAACCTGTTTTAAAATAACGAGAGTATATCAACGGTTACGGAGGTGTCGTGGTATCATTAGCGGAGTTTTACTGTAGCCTAATTATCCGAGCGTTACGAATAAACACCGAGATGTGAAGGAAGGAGTTCGGAGCTAGATCATGAAAATCTAGCCCGTAATAGAACATGAGACCGCGAACGAAGGGATGGAGAGCGAACCCTAGCCCCCGAAGGAAGTGGGGGATGAATACGACCCTCTCGCTGGATCTGGGAGTAGGAATAACATGTCCTTTAGCAGGGAGCCTGTGGAGGATTTCCGCGGTTAGATATCTTGCCGCCCGAAGCTCCGCGATATCCTCTTCCGTGACAGAGGAGGCCACCCACCGGCCTTGAAGGCTGGGTCCGGACATGACTGGGAGGCTTGAAGCAATTAAGTTGAAACCTGGGTACTGGAACTGGAGGTTGGAAAGGTTGAGGAAGAGGTAGGCGCAGAGGAGAAAGATGGGTTTGTGCCCCTTTATAAAGGCGATGAATATCAAACGCCTCCTCATAGGCCTTAAAGCCTGCCTATTCCCAAGGGATCATGCCAACGGAACGGTTGGGTTATCCACACCCGTATTGATGAGAATCCCGTAATAAGGGGACATGATCTCTGCTTAGACAAGACGTACCAGTAAAACCGCGTCTTAAAACGTGGAGCGGGAGGCTAAAAATAGTTCGAAATAATGACCGGGCAGGGACGTGATGTCACGCTACAAAAATTGTCAGCAGGTTGGACTTGTAAAATATTACACTTCCTGCGGGTGTGTGTGGTACTTGTTTTGCAGAGCCGGACGCGTTTTCTGTGTTCGAACGGTGCTTTGGCGTATTCGGAGAAGGAACCCTCCTTGCAATACCAAAGACAATCTGCGCGCCGGACACCTCGTCATTGAAGCCTGGTATAGGGGCTACTGAGGGAGTCCTCGATTAAGGGGTCCTCGGGCGTCTGACCTATTGGAGATGGGCCGGACTGATGGGCCGTGAAGATATAAGATGGAAGACTCTCTCCCGTGTCCGGATGGGACTCTCCTTGGCGTGGATGGCAAGCCTAGCGTTCTTATATGAAGATTCCTTTCTCTATAACCGACTTTGTACGACTCTAGTCCCCTCCGGTGTCTATATAAACTGGAGGGTTTAGTCCGTAGAGGCAACAATCATAATCTGATAGGCTAGACTTCTAGGGCTTTAGCCATTACGATCTTGTGGTAGATCAACTCTTGTAATCCTCATATTCATCAATATCAATCAAGCAGGACATAGGGTATTACCTCCATCAAGAGGGCCCAAACCTGGGTAAAACTTCGTGTCCCCTGTCTCCTATTACCATCAACCTTAGACGCACAGTTCGGGACCCCCTACCCGAGATCCGTCGGTTTTGACACCGACAGGCGTTCTCCCGAAAAGACAAGATCTGGTGTTATGAAGGGGCGGTTGGGAGCTCTGAAAGGTTCTACGACTGCTTGTGCAGAGAGCCCCTCTACACCCAAGAATCCCATTGTGGAATTGATAGACAGTGATGATGATGTGTTTGACAAGATTACTGGCATGGGAAGAGTCACTAGGAGCGCTACTGCCAAGGGTGTACCTCCCCTTGCTGGAATAGTGGCCCGTAGAGCTGGTGTTGCTAGGAAGGATCCTGCTTTGAATTATGGCAATGTTGTAAGCACGAAGCGTGCTTCCAGAGCTCCTATAAAGTTTTGCTCCCCTGTGCAGCAGCTTCAGCCTCATAATTTCCCTCATCTGGACAAGGCTCGCAAGTTGTATAATCTGTTTCTTAGTGATGAAGGATGTGAGAAGTATGCCGAGTGAGTATCTCTCATTATGTTTCCTCTTCTTTTTCTTCTGTTGTTTCTAACTGCTAGATAAATATGACCTGAACTTCTCCTTTTTATACAACTTGAACTGCTATGAATGCCTTATCTTGCTTCCCCTGCTTTTTGTTCTTATGTGTGCTATAGGATTGCGTTCTCAATGATACCTCAGCCCGATGATAGCGTAACTACCTTCACTGGGAAACGCATCTGGGAAGTTTCTGCACCTAGGCAAATGATGGAGGGTGATAATGGACTTCCTCATTGAAGATTGGAAACTAGATCCCAAGAGAAATGCTGATTTTGCATCTGGAAAAGGATATTGCTGAGTCCATATTTCATCACGGTAATCAATCAGATCGTTTGTTTCTGTGAAACAAGACTGCCTATTGTTTTACGAGTTTTAATAATACTTTGCTTGTTGATACATTTTCCCTGTGTATTTTCTTTTTGGCTTTTTGTAGGTTGTGCTTCATTGTATGTTTTATGGTGATGAATATAAAGAGTTTAATGTGGAGAGTGAAGCGAGAGATTTCAAGAGCTATGTTAAAGATGGGGAAGACTTGCTCAATGCCGACCTTGTGAGATCTACTAGCTAATTTTTGGTTTTATTTGTTTGTTGTCATGCTGGTTTTTATTTTGAATATTTAATATCTCTTTTTTGGTCATTTGTTTTAGATCATGATGCCTCCATTCAAACCGATGGTTTTATCAAAGGATAAGAAAGTGAACCACTTTTCCTTATATATCATGAATCGTTACTGAAGTAGCTTTGACATCCATGACTCTTTACCTTATAAGAAGAACCATCGTCCTTCAAAGAACACCTATCATAAAGATTGCGAGAAGATTGTGAGTGACATTTATTAGCTGTACTGGATTAATTTTTCCGCCTCTTTGTTTCTGCTTTTCTGAGACCTGAAAATGTGTGGTTTCTTTTCTTTTTTACAGATCTCTAGATTGATCCAAGTAATGAAGCCGTGTATTGGTGATGCTTAGTATAATGCGAGAAAGCAGCCCAAATGGGAGGTTTTTGCAAAAAAACCAACGTTTGTCAAGGTTCCACTTCAAGGAGCGAATGAATGTGGCCAGTATACTCTAATGTGTGTGGGAACCTATGATGGTGAAAAGATCGTTGAGAACATTCAGAATAATGACGTGGGTTCTAGTTGAGCTTTTCACTTTCTGTGTTTGGCTGATTGTCTATTCTTTTTTTATGTGTCATGATTTTTGATAATTTGTTTTATTGTTTTCAGCCTCATATTGTTGATTGGAATGCTCAGGATCTGTACATAGTTGTGTTCAATCGGAATAACCAGGTTATGGTGCTGGAGCTTCCCACGGAGCTTCAGGATTTGGCTCCTGGTGCATAGAAGAAATGGTCATCATTTGCGTAGTGAATGGGATACTTGTGTGATATATCTCTTGAAAGCATTGTAGGCTTTGTTTGTAGTGTTTGGATGTATTTTCAACTACTATGTAATATCCGGTGTACTTTGTGATGTTTTTAAGTGTGGCACAATGTTTAACAAACCTTTTTCCCATGATGATAGTGTGGTTGAATAGCTGTGTCACTTGTGTAAGTTTCATCGGGTATTCATTTTGGTTAAGTTTTATTTTTTGTACTGAAGTCTTATACACTAGTTGAACTAAAAACACCTTTTTTCAAATGCATTACGAGTTATTGCTGAAAAAGTGAGATTTATTTTATTTTCATCCATCCCAACCTAAGTTGGACCTTTATAGTTTTTGTACCCTCTTTTCTTGTACTTATGGTATAATTCTATGAGTACTGAATTTGAAATCTCATTCAGCGTAAGTATTTTAAAATATGGTGTCACAATAGCACTTGTGGATCTAGCGTGAGTGGAGTGATGCTTCCTTGTTATGTAGAACTGATGTCATATAATGTATTAGAACTAAAGTTTTTTTGGGATTGAAATTATTTACGACAAAGTTTCTACGTGATATCTAGCCAGATTTTATTTAAGTATAAGAAATTTAGCAAAATTGAGAGCCAAATTTTTGTTTGAACTTCTTGAATTTTAGTAGTTGAACTTCATAGTAAAAGTTAAAGCACTGGTTTAAATTAGCTACATTTAACAGATATCCCTATTAAGTTCATAATTACGTCACTAGTCAATGTGGACTGCTGCTTATGTTGTTTGTTTTTGTGAATTTTTGTCCCTGGTTGAATTGTTATCTATCTGGTTGAGTCTTGGCCTTCTTTCTCAAGGCATTAATTGGTATCATCATAGCAATTACCGAATAAACTAAGTTGTACTGAGATTTCAATTGTGGTAGTACTGTGATCATTTTTGTGTTGTTTGAAACTAGTACCTCACTGGTCAATGTGGGCTGATGCTTCTGTTGTCTTTCTTGTGATTTTTCTCCTTCATCGAACTAATATCTTTTTGATTTAGTTTTGGACTTCTTTTTCCTAGGTTGTGGTTCTTCTCAAGGAAATATTTGGTATCATCATAATACTTGCCGTATAGACTAAGTTGTATTGATAATTCAATTGTACTCTTACTGTTATTCTTAGTGTGTCATTGTTTTAGGGAATGCGAACTGAAGCTTCCCGTTCCTTTTTATTTTTGTAGAATGGATGTATTGTGTGTTCAAGTGTACCAGTTCTTTTTCAATCCTAGTATGCTAGTGACTAGGAAATACGTACTGAGGGTTCTTTGCCTTTTCTGTTGCAGTACTTAGTAATTTTCTAACAACTATTAGCATGATGCTATTAGTACTGAATGTTGACCTCGGCTGTAACTTAGTCTTTTTAGTGTTCTTCTGAAACTAAAAACTGATTTTTAGTGTGATAGTACTACCGTACAGGACTACGTTGTACTGAGCGTCCAAGGCTACTATTTGTTGCTGTCCTTACTCTGCCACTGTTTTTGTGAAAAATATCCATGTGTGATTTGCTGCTCCATGACTAGTGCTGCATATCAGCCATCAAGTTTCATTCACAACCCACTTCAACTTGAAATGATGGATAAACAAAATAGGAAACTAGAAAACTTGTTGAATAACATAAGCAAACGATGTACTTGATAGACATAAGCAAACTTGTTCAAACCCTCACACATGACATAAGGAAGCTGGTTCAACCTAACAAAAGCAAACTACAAAATTTTAAACAACAAGATAAAGGACAAGCACAAGTGCAAGCAACACGAAGGCAGCCTTTCATGTCTCTTCATCCCGCGAAGTGGCAGTGGTAGTAGGGGTCCGCCTCCTACTCTTTTGAAATATCCCAACCTATTGTGATGTTGTCAATTATCTTCCATGACTTGTACGTGGCGTACACATCTACTCTTGCGTACTCGATGAGCTTGTCTGGCAGCACGCTGATCCCCCACAGTTTGTGGTCTTCCTCCCCGTCGATCTTCTTCTTCATGCCTCTATAGAATGGGTGGATGACGCTGGCTGCAACATTGGCCAAGGAGTCGTACTCTTTTTTGGTGGTTGGACCTCTACACTTGCGCTGAATGTCGATGAAGTTCTTGGGGTTGATCTCCAAACCAGACTTCTTCAGCATCTGCTTGTCACCTTCAATGCTGAAATCGACAAATGTGTACAACTTCTGCTCCTGCAGGAACTCTTTGAGGCGCTTGGGCCTACAAGGGGGAGACACATATTGAAGATTACTACTCTTCTTTGTGAAGGAAATATGCCCTAGAGGCAATAATAAAGTTGTTATTTATTTCCTTATTTCACGATAAATGTTTATTATTCATGCTAGAATTGTATTAACTGGAAACATAATACATGTGTGAATACATAGACAAAGATGGTTAAGTTTCCTAACCATAGACATGAGTTGTCATATGATTAACGAGATCACACCATTAGGAGAATGATGTGATTGACTTGACCCATTCTGTTAGCTTAGCACTTGATCGTTTAGTATGTTGCTATTGCTTTCTTCATGACTTATACATGTTCCTATGACTATGAGATTATGCAACTCCCGTTTACCGGAGGAACACTTTGTGTGCTACCAAACGTCACAACATAACTGGGTGATTATAAAGGTTCTCTATAGGTGTCTCCGAAGGTACTTGTTGAGTTGGCGTATTTTGATATTAGGATTTGTCACTCCGATCGTTGGAGAGGTATCTCTGGGCCCACTCGGTAATACACATCACTATAAGCCTTGCAAGCATTGTAACTAATGAGCTAGTTGTGGGATGATGTATTACGAAACGAGTAAAGAGACTTGCCGGTAACTAGATTGAACTAGGTATTGAGATAGCGACGATCGAATCTTGGGCAAGTAACATACCGATGACAAAGGGAACAACGTATGTTGTTATGCGGTTTGACCGATAAAGATCTTCGTACAATATGTAGGATCCAATATGAGCATCCAGGTTTTGCATATTGGTTATTAACCGGAGACGTGTCTCGGTCATGTCTACATAGTTCTTGAACCCATAGGGTCCGCACGCTTAATGTTCGGTGACGATTTGTATTATGAGTTTATGTGTTTTGATGTACCGAAGGTAGTTCAGAGTCCCGAATGAGATCGGGGACATGACGAGGAGTCTCGAAATGGTCGATACGTAAAGATCGATATATTGGATGACTATATTCGGACATCGGAAAGGTTCCGAGTGATTCAGGTATTTTTCGGAGTACCGAAGAGTTACGGGAATTCCCCGGGGAGTATATGGGCCTTATTTGGCTTTAGGGGAAAGAGAGAGGAGAGGCTGCGCACCCCCCAATGCTTAGTCCGAATTGGACTAGGGGGAGGGGCGACGCCCCCCTCCTTCCTTCTCTTCTCTTTTCCCTTTCCTTCTCTCCTACTCCTACTACTTGGAAGGGCTTCTAGTTCTACTAGGAAAGGGGGAATCCTACTCCCGTTGGGAGTAGGACTCCCCTAGGGCGCGCCATAGAGAGGGCCGGCCCTCCACCTCCTCCACTCCTTTATATACGGGGAGGGGGCACCCCTTGGAGACACACACTTGATCATTGATCTCTTAGCCGTGTGCGGTGCCCCCCTCCACCATAATCCACCTCAATCATATCGTAGCGGTGCTTAGGCGAAGCCCTGCGGCGGTAGCATCATCATCACCGTCCCCACGCCGTCGTGCTGCCGAAACTCTCCCGGGAAGCTTTGCTGGATTGAAGCTCGCGGGACGTCATCGAGTTGAACGTGTGCAGAACTCGGAGGTGCTGTGCATTCGGTACTTGGATCGGTCGGATTGTGAAGACGTACGACTACATCAACCGCGTTGTGCTAACGCTTCCGCATTCGGTCTACGAGGGTACATAGACACACTCTCCCCTCTCATTGCTATGCATCACCATGATCCTGTGTGTGTGCGTAGGAATTTTTTTAAATTACTACGTTCCCCAACACTTTGAAGATTTAATTCTTCTGTTTTTTGGATTACAAGTGATAATCCATGAGGTAGATGCTTGTATAGTATAAGTCATGGATGAATGTAGTTCAGAAACTAGTACACAAAGTTCTGAAATTAAATTCAAGTAACACCATGTCATTTTTCTTTTTTGGTATCTTCAGTGCTTCACCAAATGCTTCGCCAAGTTCAAGAACCTATAACCAGAGTAAATGATTATGTGCTGCTTACTTCAAGTTTAGTTTACTTTTGTTGAATAAAAGACCTATACCAGTGCTTCACCAAGTTCTTACTTTATTTTTTGCTGCTGAAAATTACATGAGACCAGGTTCGAAAACTACTTGTGTACATCAAGTTTAGAAACATTTTTAATACATCAACTCTATAAACTACACTAGTGCGTCAAGATCAGAATCTATGCTAGTACATCAAGTTCAGAAATTAATTTTTTGAAACAATTTTCAGATGCTAATCCAGTGCATCAGCTTCAGATGCTAATCTGGTGAAACAATCCACTTCACAATTTCAGAAATGCATGTAACTTGAGAAACAAGTTTAGTAATTTTTAGGGAGCAATTTTGGGTTCATCTAGTTGGGAAACAAGTTTCAGAAGTCACAATTTCAGAAAGTTTCAGTACTCACGCATCCACTTCACAAACTATAGTAGTTCATCTAGTTGGGAACAAGCTTAGTGAAATTTTTAGGGAGTAGTACTAGTAGAGCGATTCAGACAAAAGATTCACAATTTCAGAAGTCACAATTTCAGAAAGTTTCAGTACTCATGCATCCACTTCACAAACTATAGTAGTTCATCTAGTTGGGAAACAAGTTCACTGAAATTTTTAGGGAGTAGTACTAGTAGAACAGATGAATGAACAGCAGTATGGGTTACCATTTTGTGGCCGCTGCGATGTGGTACACCAGGCAGAGTTCCTCCATGCACAACTATAGGACTGCTGGCATCTGGGAGGGTCGTCTTCCCTTGTGTAGTGCACACTAAGACCAACGAACCTAGGATACAAGCCACCAACCTTCCTCCAGAGCCTGGAGATAATCTCGTCTTCCTTGTCTGGTTCGCTGGTGTAGACGATCTCCAGCGTCTCCTTGCCGTCAAGCTCAACCCCTTTGAGGGTTCTGGTGTACTCGTGCTTCTCGCCGGGGACGTGAACGTCGACGAGGTTGCTGCTCTAGTCGGACGTCTCGCCATGATGACCCTTGGCGGACTGTTCCTCGGCCATTGCCCTTCTCCGGCGACTGTGGGCTTGGAAGAGAGAAGTTTCTGGGTTGTTTGTAGTGGAGATGGAAGCCGCAATGGTGGTTCTCGAAATGGAATGAGGCAGAGATGGAAGACAATGGGTTATTTCAAGTGCGTGGATGGAGATGTGTGAGAGGCGGTTCGTCGGGGACGTGGGTGTAGTGGTCATGGGCGCAGTTGCAGTCCATCATGGCAACTGCCCAGTTGGTGGCGCGGGTGGTGGCCTGGAAGAACCAACCGTCCAAGCCAAGGGTTTTTACAATCACACTGATCCGTCTTGTCAAGCTGTACTTATCAGCTACTTATCCCACTTGCACATCTCAGGTTGGTGATGATGGAATTTTGCACTGTTTATGCTTTGTGATGTTTTTCCGTGTGGAGGTTAAGTCTTGTTTTTCCACGGAAGTCTTATACACTAGTTGATCTCAAAACTTTTTTAGTGCCCTGGGAGTTGTTTCTCAAAACTAGGACTTATTTTATTTTCATCTATCCCAACCTAAGTTAGCCCTTTATAGTTTTTGTATGCTCTTTTTAGTGTACTTATGGTTTAGTGCTGTGTGGACTGAATTGTAATTTCATACAGCATACTGTTTTGAAAATTGGTGTCACATTGGTGTGAGTGGCCTGACCCTTCCTGCTTGTTTAGTACTAATGTCATATGTATGTTTGAACTGGGTTTTTTTGGGATTGTGATTATTAACGACAAAATCATTGGTTGAGCTCTAGACAGATTTTATATAAATAAGAAATTTAGCAGAATTGTCAAACAATATCTATTTGAACTTCTTGCATTTTAGTAGTTGAACTAGTCAGATTTTATATAAATATGAAATTTAGCAGAATTGACAAACAATATGTTTTTGAACTTCTTGCATTTTAGTAGTTGAACTTGAAAGTAATATTTAATTTTCTGGTTTAAATTATGTACATTTAACAGATAGCCTATTAAGTTCTCTTCTTTTTAGAGTTTCGTTGTTTTTGTATCATATTTTTTCCTTTTTTATCATCGTGGTGCAGAGCTAAAAATATTTTCATTTTTTGTATTTAAAATTATTGCTTGTGAACTAGTATTTGAACTTTTCTATTTTCAGTTTTCGAACCTTATTTAAAGTTTATATTTGTTTGCCCCATGCTCTGCTTTGTTTAACTGGCCTTATTGGTGGTGTGTTTGGAGACGATGGAGGCTATTGGGCCGGTTTCCGGCCCAAATGGCCTGCGCGGGTGATTTGAACGACTGCTGGATGTGCATGTGCTCTGGGTTTAGTCCCACCTCGCTAAGGGAGGGGGCTCATGACCTGTTTATAAGCGCGGCTGAGTCCTACTCGTTGAACTCCTCTGTTACTTACCTGAGCGCTTATACATGGCGCTCGCTCTCTCTCATGACATGTGGGCCCTGGTCAGCTGGCCCTGCATTGTGCGGATTACTAAGGATTCGCCGACGGTTCCGCCGTGGCTTCGAGTTGAAGTATCTAGCTGTGTCAGGGCCTGCCTGTCTATGGACGGTCAATTTTTAACTTTTTTGGTTTGAATCTAGTACTTGACTCCACCAGTAATGTGGACTGATACTTTTTTGTTCTAGTTCTTGTGAGTTTTGTGGAAGTGTTATCTTTTCATTTGAGTTTTTGTCTTCTTTTTGTGTTTGTTTTTGTGATTATTCTCAAGGGTCTTCTGGTATCATTTTTAGCACTATGGTACTTGCGTGTAGACTATTGTACTGATAGTTCCTTCATAGTAGCACTTATGTTCTTAGTCTGACATTTTAATTTTCTGAGGGATTACTAACTAATGCTTCTTTGTACTTTTTATTGTAGTAAGTATGTACTGTTCGATTGTCACACCCTCGATGCGACTATAGCTCCCACGTGTCGAGGCACGACTTACAGACATAATCGCATTGAAGGCATATGTCGCAAGATAGGCAATCTTCACAACATCCCATGTAATATAAATAATAAAGGGGAGATAACATAGTTGGCTTACACTCGCCACGTCAATCAAGTACATAAATAACATTACATCATCCAAACACTCATGGCCCGACTACGGCGCCAAAATAAAAGATAACCCAACAAGCGACACGGTCCCAATCACCCCCACTGGGCACCACTACTGATCATCGGGAAAGGAAACATAGTATCGTTGAGAGTCTTCGTCGAACTCCCACTTGAGCTCAAACGCGTCTCCTGGAGCGGAATCATCAGGCCCTACATCTGGTGTAATAGTAATCTGTGAGCCACAGGGACTCAGCAATCTCGCACCCTCGCGATCAAGACTATTTAAGCTTATAGGTAAGGCAAGGTAAATATATGTGGAGCTGCAGCGAGCGACTAGCAAATATGGTGGCTAACTTATTCGCAAAAGAGAGCGAGAAGAGGAGGCAAAGCACGAGCGAGAAACTAGAGAACAACCTGCGCAAACATTACTCCAACACCGTGTCCGCTTCCCGGACTCCGCCGAGAAGAGGCCATCATGGTAACACACTCAGTTGATTCATTTTAATTAAGTTAAGGTTCAAGTTATCTACAACTGGACATTAACAAATTCCCATCTGCCCATAACCGCGGGCACGGCTTTCGAAAGTTCAAATCCCTTCACGGGAGTCCCAACTTAGCCCATGACAAGCTCTCACGGTCAACGAAGGAATAGACCTCCTCCCAAGACGTTCCGATCAGGCTCGGTATCTCGGTTCTTCAAGACACTTCGACAGGTTAAAACAAGACCAGCAACACCGCCCGAATGTGCCGACAAATCTCGATAGGAGCTGCACATATCTCTTTCTCAGGGCACACTCAGATTGTCCTAGGTACGGGTAGGCCAGCCCAGAGTTACCCCAGGTGGCCACCGATAGCTGACAGGTGGACCAACACTCAGAGGAGCACTGGCCCGGGGGGTTAAAATAATGATGACCCTTGAGTCTGCAGAACCCAAGGGAAAGAAAAGGGCTAGGTGGCAAATGGTAAAACCAATGTTGGGCATTGCTGGAAAAGCTTTAATCAAGGCGAACTATCAAGGGGTTCCCATTATAACCCAACCGCGTAAGGAACGCAAAATCCAGGAACATAACACCGATATGACGGAAACTAGGGCGGCAAGAGTGGAACAAAACACTAGGTGAGAGGCCGAGCCTTCCACCCTTTACCAATTATATAGATGCATTAAGATAACAAGATAATATAATGATATCCCAACAAGCAAAATAAATGTTCCAACAAGGAACGGCCTCCAATCTTCACCTGCACCTAGCAACGCTATAAGAGGGGCTGAGCAAAGCGGTAACATAGCCAATCAACGGTTTGCTAGGACATGGTGGGTTAGAGGTTTGACATGGAAATTTGGGAGGCTTGAAATCAAGTGGTAGGCATCGTAGCATTGGCATAGCATAAGAGCGAGCAAACTAACATAGCAAAGATAGTACTGATTTCGAGCGTATGATCATCTTGCCTGCACAGTGGTCAGAGTTGACTGGATCCTCGAAAGCAAACTCAACGGGCTCCTCGT
Source organism: Triticum aestivum (assembly GCF_018294505.1). Classification (NCBI taxonomy): domain Eukaryota; kingdom Viridiplantae; phylum Streptophyta; class Magnoliopsida; order Poales; family Poaceae; genus Triticum; species Triticum aestivum. The sequence goes on from NC_057806.1 coordinate 185,963,088, forward strand.
TAGCGAACTCGTCTCCCGGCCCTACCCAAACAAGACAAACAAGCAACAAGGACACAATCAACCACGTGCAGACTCAAACAACACAATGCAAAGATGATATGCTATGCGAGATGCGATGCGGGATGCAAAATGCAAGATATGACAGGAAATGCATGAACCTGGCCTCAACTTGGAATTCCAAGTGTGCCACTAGAAAGATGAGATGAAATCGCTTGAAAACGATATAAAGAACGCCGGAATCGGAGTTACGGTTTGGAAATGGCAAGCGATTCAAAAATGACACCGGTCTGCGATTTACAGCAAGTAGGCATCTAAATGCAATGAGATGAACATGGTACAGCACCCAAACAAGACAATAAAATACATGGCACGGATGCACACAAGATGCTTAACAAAAGTCTAGCACTGAGCTACGGCCAATTCATCCATTAACAGGTTCAAACAAGCATGGCTAAAATGCATATGGCAAACAGATCTCAGACTTAGTGAAATCAACACTTGTCTGGAATTTCAAATCAGGTAGCCCTCTTCGGAGCAACAAAACTATATGCTACAGGATCTGAACATGGCAAAGTAAAGCATGACATGGAGCTACTCAAAGAGCTTAACAAAAGTCCCTTAGTGACCTTGAGCCAAAAGGGATCAGAAAATACAATTGCAAGCATGTGAACATAGCAAAAACATAATCAGTTTTCATACTTAGTGAAAACTCACACATGCTGAAATATAACTCAAGTAGGCATGTTTACGAGCTCGATGCACTCACTACGGTGCAAGTCATGGCAAGACAAGCATACACCCATCAAGAAGGCACAAAATACAAGCTGGACATGGCAAGAACAATAGCATAGCATGCACGGATCAACTACAACATCACCGGCAAAATTGCAAACAAGTTGACAATCTGCCCAGATTCACAAAGTAGCAAAAGTAGAGCTCGATTGACTCAAGCTAGGGTGCTCCATAATTGCAAAAAAAGACATGGATGGATAGAGCACTACAATATTAACAAAACTCCCTTACTGATCATCCTCAAAAGAGGCACGGATCACTAGGAAACAACAAGAACATATGGCATCATGAGATAAACAGCTCCAGGACTTTGTGAAGATGCTAAGTCCCTGAAAACAGAATTACTAAGTGCATCACTTTGCAAGCTTGCACTAGTCACCACACACATCATAAAAATACATGGGTTGCACCTCTGGAAAGATGACAAAACCCTTAACAAAACATATGTAGAGCATCAGGGCATATCATGCACACATTAATCATGGCAAAAAAGACAAAAACCTAAACGGATTAGCAGATCTGACAATTAACTCAAGTAGCCCTCGTCTAACAGCATTTCGGGCATCAAGATGAACTCAAATGAAAATGATGCAACGGAATGAAATGATGTACTCTCTGAGATGAACATTTTGATATGCTATATGCATGAATCGGAGCTACGGATGCAAAGTTACGGCAGGTCAAAGTATGCAACATGGGCTAGGGTTTCTGAGGGAAAAGTCAACCGAGACGAAAATATCCCAGATCTGGATCGCATGCGGATCGAGGATTGCCGTAGATGCACTGTTCGCCGAAGTTGGAGGGGGGTCGCCGGACTTGGAGATTCCGGCGGAGGAGGGGGCGGCGGGTGCCGGAGCTGGGGCCGGCCGGAGCGGGCGGGGAGGCGCGGCGAGGGGCGGCCGGATCCGGGCC